>NC_084579.2:12660532-12713032 GCF_033978685.3 Nerophis lumbriciformis | reverse complement strand
GAACATGCCCTTTCCCAACTACTTTGGCACGTGTTGCAGCCATGAAATTCTAAGTTAATTATTATTTGCAAAGAAAAAATAAAGTTTATGCGTTTGAACATCAAATATCTTGTCTTTGTAGTGCATTCAATTGAATATGGGTTGAAAAGGATTTGCAAATCATTGTATTCCGTTTATATTTACATCTAACACAATTTCCCAACACATATGGAAACGGGGTTTGTATATACCAGGGGTCGGCAACCCGCGGCTCCAGGGCCGAATGCGGCTCTTTGATCACTCTAATGCGGCTCAACAACTTACTTGCTGACCCCCCCAATTTTCCCGTGAGACTTCCGGATGTCAGCTTCTCTCGCAGAAGACTCCCGGGATTAATATTCACCGATTTTCATCCTTACAGATATAATAAGGGCGTGCCATGATGGTACAACATTTGGCGCCCTCCACAATCTGTATTAACAGCGTGCCAGCCCAACATTTGTTATACAATATACATCTTCTGCTTGCACACGTAAGCGACAGCAAGGCATACTTGGTCAACAGCCACACAGGTTACACTGACGGTGACCATATAAAACAACTTTAACACTCTTACTAATAATGCGCCACACTTTGAACCAAAACCAAACAATAATGACAAACACATTTCGGGAGAACATCTGCACCGTAACACAACATAAACACAACATAAACACAACAGAACAAACACCCAGAATCCCATGCAGCCCTGACTCTTCCGGGCTACATTATACACCCCTGCTACCACCAAACCCCGCCCCCACCCCAACCCTGCTCCCTCACACATCAACCCCCCCACCCCCTCTCTGTGCCGGTTGAGGTGGGCGGGGTTTGGTAGCGGGGGTGTATAATGTATCCCGGAAGAGTTAGGGCTGCATGGGATTCTGGGTATTTGTCCTGTTGTGTTTATGTTGTGTTACGGTGCAGATGTTCTCCCGAAATGTGTTTGTCATTCTTGTTTGGTGTTGGTTCACAGTGTGGCGCATTATTAGTAAGAGTGTTAAAGTTTTTTTTTATACCGCCACCGTCAGTGTAACCTGTGTGGTTGTTGACCAAGTATGTATTGCTGTCACCTACGTGAGCAAGCGGAAACCCCATACAACGTGTGGCTGATCAGGCACGCTGGTTGTAGTGGGCGCTCAATACTGTACCTTCACGGCACGCATGACGCTGACAAGCGCCATTCATTTAAAACCCGCGTGTTCCTTATAAAGGTGTGGGCAACGTGTCTGAGACTCCTGGTTTATACATAGCACAAAGCAAAAAAAAGAAACTTCATATACAGTGTTCCTCATTTAAAATTTCAAAAATTTTTTGCGGCTCCCATTGTTTTCTATAATTTGTGAAACTGGTCAAAATGGCTCTTTGACTGGTAAAGGTTGCCGACCCCTGGTATATACAATCAATAAAATAAAAAAATTAAGGCTTTGATATAGAATTAATGTAAATTTGTTCTCTCTACCCGAATAAAATAAGAAAAAATGTTTCTTCTTGGTCTTGGGTGTTCCCAAACTGAAGGCCGGGGGCCCTAAATGGGTTGCGGGGCAGTTTTTGTTGGGCCCCTATCACAGTAAATGGTTGTTTTTGCCAATTTTACATCAATATTATTATCTATTTTATCATTCTGCAGTGCAGTAAACCTTGTAGGTGTACTTAATGCTTTGTCCAGTGAGTTTATTGTCCATAATAATACACCTCAATGGAAAAAGAAGAGATAATGCAATGAAACGAAAGGGAAGATCTGCCAAAAGGTACTCAATGTAGATCAAGTTCCTTTAAATGAACATAAATGCAATTACACATGCTCTTACAATTACAGATCCGCTCCATATGGATTTAAAGGCTTCAAATCGGCAGCATTTCATTAAATTCCTCGTTATTTCCCAACGATGTGGTACATTTTTTTGCCTGGCTATTAAAGAACAGCCCAATCAAAACAACACAACATGTCAAATAATGAAGGGGGGAAAAAAAATCTTCCGCTTGACAGGGGGAAAATAATTATTAATTAGGAGGGAACGCCTCATTCAATTAATTCTTCTGCTAAGACAATGAAGGGAGAGCGGAACATGTATTTTTTTTTAACGCACAGGAGGAGGCGGAAAAGAACATTCTCTGGCTAATTTGAATACAGTCCTATTAGTCTAATGACCAGAGTCTGTGATCACTACTCATCACCATTAATGCCACAACTCTCCTTTGCACCCATGGCCCAAGGCTCGGCTTTTTTTCCCCCCTTTAGCCCACATTCAGCTGTGGAACCGACGCGTTCTCCCTTCCGCTACACATGAAATGTGACATGAGGACACTAATGTATGTGGAAAGGTGGACGGCGAGCAGGGATGCCGAGACACGGCGCGCTCCTCCTTTGGCGGCTAATGATACGGCGTGCCGCACGGAAACTGGAAAAACGCTCCTCAATAGGCACGCTTCCGTTCGGAACCCTCTTAAACGCACTAATAGGTCCACCTAACGAGGTTTGACCTCCCCCCCCCCCCTTGCACCGCACCGTCTGCCGCCATATTGCCTGATCAGAATGATGAAGACGCGCCATCGCGGTCAAATGAGTTGAAAAACGGTGAAATGGTCGAATTTGTCGTCGCATGATTTGCTGCCGTTTTCTGCTTCACCTCGCACGGCGGACGTTTGTACCCGGAGCACATGTTTGACTTATAAACAGTCGGGAAGTACGGGCATGTACGGGGTAAACACACGAGCGTGAGAATGCGCAGAGATGCAGAAAAGCAGCAAACGTGGTACTAATGAACCTCCCGTTTGTAACTCGAAATAATGTGGAATGTAATATGTTGTAATATGCAATATATTATTGCCCCACCAAAACAGCACAAGTTTAAGATGGAACAAACTTTGTATAAAACTATACAATAGAATGTATTACCGTATTTTCCGAACTAGAGATGTCCGATAATGGCTTTTATGACGATATCCGATATTTCGATATTGTCCAACTCTTAATTACCGATTCCGATATCAACCGATACCGATATATACAGTCGTGGAATTAACACATTATTATGCCTAATTTTGTTGTGATGCCCCGCTGGATGCATTAAACCAGGGGTCCCCAAATTACGGCCCGCAGGCTGGATCCGGCCCCCCAGCATCCAAAATCCGGCCCACGGGAAGTCCCAAGTTAAAACATTTATTTATTTAAAAATGTGTTCATTTTTAAAAAAAATCTTTCCTTTCTAATCCATTTTCTACCGCTTGTTACTCTTGGTGTCTCCTAGCCGCTCAGGCAAATCATATTGTCTAAAAATGAATTTTCCCATCAATAACGTGACAATGTTAAATGTCAAAACGGATTAAAAAGACAATATATATATATATATATATATATATATATATATATATATATATATATATATATATATATATATATATATATATATATATACATATACATACATACATATATATATATACATATACATATATATATATATATACATATATACATATACATATATATATATATACATATATACATACATATATATATATAAAAAAAAAAAAAAAAAAAAAAATATATATATATATATATATATATATATATATATATAAATATATATATATAGTAATATGCAATATATCAGTGACGTGCGGTGAGGTTGATGGCTGGTGAGGCACTGACTTCATCACAGTCAGATTTACAAACATATGAACCCTAAAGAGTATCTTATTCACCATTTGATTGGCAGCAGTTTACGAGTTGTGTTTAAAAGCTCATACCAGCATTCTTCCCCGCTTGGCACTCAGCATCAAGGCTTGGAATTGGGGGTTAAATCACCAAAAATTATTCCCGGGCGCGGCGCCGCTGCTGCCCACTGCTCCCCTCACCTCCCAGGGGGTGAACAAGGGGATGGGTCAAATGCAGAGGACACATTTCACCACACCTAGTGTGTGTGTGACAATCATTGGTACTTTAACTTAACTTTAACTTTACACATACAAACTGTAGCACACAAAAAGCACATTTAATAAAAAAAAACGTTATTATGGTCTTACCTTTACTTATAAATGAAGTCCATGCGCCGCGGTTGTGCTGGATTAATGCACCCCCTGACGAGAGTGTTATATCAACTAAAGCCCTCACTTAAACTTTCCACGTGCAAGATTGAATCTATTTAAAAAAGTGTAACCGAGGGTTTATAAATGTCGCCTATACTGTATGAAACTACAAAATAACAAACACGGAGGCTCCAGTTTACACGAGGACCACTTTATTTACCTGCTCTCAAAAACCTCCGCTCCACTCTAACGTGTCATCACTTCCGCTCTTAGCGCCTTCAAAATAAGAGCTCAAGGCATATACTGTATAACAGCGCATAACAGGAACTTAACATCACAAAGAGAAAAGCCCATAAAAATAGGTTACAAAAGTTATTTAATAAGAAGCCAAAAAGTGCAAAAACAATAATGTTTGTGTTGGAGGAGTTGTGAATGTTGTGTGTTGGAGTGCCATGGGAGATTATCTAATTTCACATATTTGGGTGAAAAACATTTTTTGCAAACCAGTAATTATAGTCTGCAAATGATGTGTTGTTGTTGAGTGTCGGTGCTGTCTAGAGCTCGGCAGAGTAACCATGTAATACTCTTCCATATCAGTAGGTGGCAGCCGGTAGCTAATTGCTTTGTAAATGCAGGTAAAAAGGTGTCTTATGCTTAAACCAAAAATAAACAAAAGGTGAGTGCCCTTAAGAAAGGGCATTGAAGCTTAGAGAAGGCTATGTAGAACGAAAGTAAAACTGAACTGGCTACAAAGTAAACAAAAACAGAATGCTGGACGACAGCAAAAACTTACTGTGGAGCAAAGACGGCGTCCACAATGTACATCCGAACATGACATGACAGTCAACAATGTCCCCACAAAGAAGGATAAAAACAACTGAAATATTCTTGATTGCTAAAACAAAGTAGATGCGGGATATATAAGACGTGAAACTGCTACAGGAAAATACCGACAAAAGAGAAAAAGCCACCAAAATAGGAGCGCAAGACAAGAACTAAAACACTACACACAGGAAAACAGCAAAAAGCTCCAAATAAGTCAGGGGGTGATGTGACAGGTGGTGACAGGACACCTACTTTGAGACAAGAGCTATATTTATGCATGCTTAGTTATGGTTTAAAGTCATATCCAACAATTGCGACAATGACTTTTAACTGTCAACTGAGTTTAGGATTTGTGCTGGTGGTGTGCCTCCGGACTTTTTCAACGCAAAAAATGTGCCATGGCTCAAAAAAGGTTGAAAAACACTGGTGTAGATAAAACAAATTATGGAGGCTTTTGGATATATATTTTTTAGTTCTTTATAGGCAGAAAAGAGCAAGTTCCACTCAATTGTTAGCTGACTTTTGCTCACCTTTCTTTACGAGTTAGAATGCACAAAATAGAGAAGAACAAGGTGTTTTTTGTCTTACATAAGGATTGTCAATGACAGACACAATTCCCCTTTAAGTTGAGGCACCACTTTATTTGCTAATTCTACACCAAAAACTCACTTTCAGTCCTGTTGCTCAAATGAGTCATGTGCTGTTTTAGGAACTTTAATTAACAATGACAAACTGCATGAGATGGGCCCATACACATTTCGAGGAAAAACACAGATATTTGAGATATTACAACAGGCAAATGACATTTTTTTTCAAATTCATCGATAGAAAATGCATCTTTTAAAACTTTTCTGTGAATTGCATCCAATTTCAGTTCCAGGCAGCGCACTCACACTTTTCCTCGAACTCGGGCCTTTCTTGACTGTTATTTCTATGAAAGTATGGTACAGGCCCTTTTTTGCCTCTTCACCCTTTCATAAGCGTAACACGGCTTTATATGTCATTTATTTGATGCTTCTGCCTTGCCAAGAGCTTTATGAAGGAGGTGTTGTCAAGGGTAAAAGACCAATGAAATAAAAGCCCACCAATAACGAGATGAGGCAATTCCCGAAGGAATTGCGTGTGAATGCTCCAATGCTGAAGTTGAACTGAAATGCTGATAGAATGTAATATAAATGTAAGAATAGTTTGGATGTTGAAGAGTTAGAATTTCCAGGAAAAACGGAATTTGATTTGGAACTTGGGGAAGTGTTAGTTTAAATGTCCAGGATGAGTTGAATGTGTTAAAGGTGGAATGGTTTGAATAAGTTGAAAAATGTGGGAATTGTGGAAGTTTGAAAAATGGACAATTAATTTTGAATTGGGAAAATAAAAAAACAACGGTTGGAGTGGGTTGAAAAATGTGTAGTCGCCAGAAAAAAGGGTGGAAATAGAGCTTTGGAAAACCAGGAATTCTGGAAAATCCTGGGATTTTTTTGTACTTAGAAAAAAGGTACATTGAATTTCCAGAATGGTGCAATGTGTTGAAGGTAAAATGGTTTGAATCGGTTGAAAAATGTGGAAATCGTGGAAGTTTGAAAAATGGCCAATTCGTTTTGAATTCGGAAACTTAAATTTTTTTTAAGGAATTATGGGAAATCCTGGAACTTTTTTAGAATTGTTGAAGTAGAGCACACAATTCCCAAACAGGCTGAATATTTTGAAGTTGGAACAGTTGGAATCGGATGAAAAATGTGGAAGTTGTGGAACTTTGAAGAATGTCCCATTGATTTCAGTGGGAATTTTAAAAAAATGTGGGAAATTCGGGAAAAGCGGGAACTTTTTTGAAATTGGTGAAAAAACTTGAATGGTCTGAATGAGTTGAAAAGGTTGGTGTTGTGAAATTTTACAAATCGGTCGAGAAATGTTGAAGTAGTAATATTTTTTTTAATTTAAAAATGTTTTATTTTTATTTTTTATTTTTTTTATTTTTTTTTATTTTTATTTTTTTTAATTAATCAATCCAACAAAACAATACACAGCAGTACCATAATAATACAATCCAATTCCAAAACCAAACCCGACCCAGCAACATTCAGAATAGCAATAAACAGAGCAATTGAGAGTAGTAATATTTTTGATTGAGAAATGGTATTACGGAACTCCTGGAATTTCGGGTAAACCAGGAATTTTTCCAGTTCAAAAAACAACTTTGTTTTTTGTCCTGATTAAGAGAAATGTTTTGATGGTGGAACGGTTGAAGTGGGTTGAAAAATGTCGGAGGAGTAGTCGCCAGAATGGAGGGTAGAAATAGGGCTTTGGAAAAATTCTGGAAATTTCTGGAATTCTTTTGAACTTGGAAAAAGGGTAGTTTGAATTTCCAGAATGGTGCAATGCTTTGAAGGTGGAATGGTTTGAATCGGTTAAAAATTTGGAAATTGTGGAAGTTTGAAAAATGGCCAATTCATTTTGAATTGGGAAAATTAAAAAAATTAAAAGGAATTATGGGAAATCCTGGAATTTTTTTAGAATTGTTGAAGTAGAGCACACAATTCCCAAACAGGCTGAATATTTTGAAGTTGGAACAGTTGAAATCAGATGAAAAATGTGGAAGTTGTGGAACTTTGAAGAATGTCCCAGTGATTTCAGTGGGAATTTTAAAAAAATGTGGGAAATTCGGGAAAAGCGGGAACTTTTTTGAAATTGGTGAAAAAACTTGAATGGTCTGAATGAGTTGAAAAGGTTGGTGTTGTGAAATTTTACAAATCGGTCGAGAAATGTTGAAGTAGTAATATTTTTTTTAATTTAAAAATGTTTTATTTTTATTTTTTATTTTTTTTATTTTTTTTTATTTTTATTTTTTTTAATTAATCAATCCAACAAAACAATACACAGCAGTACCATAATAATACAATCCAATTCCAAAACCAAACCCGACCCAGCAACATTCAGAATAGCAATAAACAGAGCAATTGAGAGTAGTAATATTTTTGATTGAGAAATGGTATTACGGAATTCCTGGAATTTCGGGTAAACCAGGAATTTTTCCAGTTCAAAAAACAACTTTGTTTTTTGTCCTGATTAAGAGAAATGTTTTGATGGTGGAACGGTTGAAGTGGGTTGAAAAATGTCGGAGGAGTAGTCGCCAGAATAGAGGGTAGAAATAGGGCTTTGGAAAAATTCTGGAAATTTCTGGAATTCTTTTGAACTTGGAAAAAGGGTAGTTTGAATTTCCAGAATGGTGCAATGCGTTGAAGGTGGAATGGTTTGAATCGGTTAAAAATTTGGAAATTGTGGAAGTTTGAAAAATGGCCAATTCATTTTGAATTGGGAAAATTAAAAAAATTAAAAGGAATTATGGGAAATCCTGGAATTTTTTTAGAATTGTTGAAGTAGAGCACACAATTCCCAAACAGGCTGAATATTTTGAAGTTGGAACAGTTGAAATCAGATGAAAAATGTGGAAGTTGTGGAACTTTGAAGAATGTCCCATTGATTTCAGTGGGAATTTTAAAAAAATGTGGGAAATTCGGGAAAAGCGGGAACTTTTTTGAAATTGGTGAACAAACTTGAATGGTCTGAATGAGTTGAAATGGTTGGTGTTGTGACATTTTTCAAATCGGTCGAGGAAGGTTGAATACGGAGTCCCCTAAAGGGACATAGGCAGAAACATTTTTTTAATTATTTTTTAATTTTTTAATTTTTTTTACACATGTATCTCGTGCGCATGAGATACTTTTTTTTATTTTAATTTTATTTTTTTATTTTATTTATTTTTTTTTTTTATTTCTATTAATCAATCCAACAAAACAATACAGAGCAGTACCATAATAATGCAATCCAATTCCAAAACCAAACCCGACCCAGCAACATTCAGAATAGCAATAAACAATAAACAGAGCAATTGAGAGTAGTAATATTTTTAATTGAGAAATGGTATTACGGAATTCCCGGAATTTCGAATAAACCAGGAATTTTTCCAATTCAAAAAATAACTTTGTTTTTTTGTCCTGATTAAGAGAAATGTTTTGACGGTGGAACGGTTGAAGTGGGTTGAAAAATGTGGGAGGTGTAGTCGCCAGAATAAAGGGTGGAAATAGGGCTTTGGAAAAATTCTGGGAAATTCTGGAATTCTTTTGAACTTGGAAAAAGGGTAGTTTGAATTTCCAGAATGGTGCAATGTGTTGAAGGTGGAATGGTTTGAATCGGTTAAAAATGTGGAAATTGTGGAAGTTTGAAAAATGGCCAATTTATTTTGAATTGGGAAAATTAAAAAAATTAAAAGGAATTATGGGAAATCCTGGAACTTTTTTAGAATTGTTGAAGTAGAGCACACAATTCCCAAACAGGCTGAATATTTTGAAGTTGGAACAGTTGGAATCAGATGAAAAATGTGGGAGTTGTGGAACTTTGAAGAATGTCCCATTGATTTCAATGGGAATTTTTAAAACGTGGGAAATTCGGGAAAAGCGGGAACTTTTTTGAAATTGGTGAAAAAACTTGAATGGTCTGAATGAGTTGAAATGGTTGGTGTTGTGACATTTTACAAATCGGTCGAGAAATGTTGAAGTAGTAATTTTTATTTTTATTTTAAAATTATAAAAAAAAAAAAATTTTTTAATTAATCAATCCAACAAAACAATACACAGCAATACCATAATAATTCAATCCAATTCCAAAACCAAACCCGACCCAGCAACATTCAGAATAGCAATAAACAGAGCAATTGAGAGTAGTAATATTTTTGATTGAGAAATGATATTACGGAATTCCTGGAATTTCGAGTAAACCAGGAATTTTTCCAGTTCAAAAAACAACTTTGTTGTTTGTCCCTTTAAGAGAAATGTTTTTACGGCGGAACGGTTGAAGTGGGTTGAAAAATGTGGGAGGAGTAGTCGCCAGAATAAAGGGTGGAAATAGGGCTTTGGAAAAATTCTGGAAAATTCTGGAATTCTTTTGAACTTGGAAAAAGGGTAGTTTGAATTTCCAGAATGGTGCAATGTGTTGAATGTGGAATGGTTTGAATCGGTTAAAAATTTGGAAATTGTGGAAGTTGGAAAAATGGCCGATTAATTTTGAATTGGGAAAATGAAAAAAACAAAAGGAATTATGGAAAATCCTGGAACTTTTTTAGAATTGTTGAAGTAGAGCACACAATTCCCAAAAAGGCTGAATATTTTGAAGTTGAAACAGTTGAAATCAGAGGAAAAATGTGGGAGTTGTGGAACTTTGAAGAATGTCCCATTGATTTCAATGGGAATTAAAAAAAAAAAAAGGGGAATTTCGAGTAAAGCGGGAATTTTTTTGAAATTGGTAAAAAGAAATACTTGAATGGTCTGACTGAGTTGAAATGGTTGGTTTTAAATTTTTTCAAATCGGTCGAGAAATGTTGAAGTAGTAACAATTTTAATTGAAAAATGATATTACGTAATTCCTGGAATTTCGGAAAACCCAGGAATTTTTCCAGTTCAAAAAACAACTTCATTTTTGTCCGGATTAAGAGGAATGTTTTGACGGTAGAGCGGTTGAACTCGGTTGAAAAATGTGGGAGGAGTAGTCGCCAGAATAAAGGGTGGAAATAGGGCTTTGGAAAAATTCTGGAAAATCCTGGAATTCTTTTTAACTTGGAAAAAGGGTAGTTTGAATTTCCAAAATGGTGCAATGTGTTGAAGGTAGAGATGTATGATAATATCAGCAGGCCGATATTATCGGCTGATATATGCGTTAAAATGTAATATCGGAAATTATCGGTATCGTTTTTTTTTTATATTATCGGTATCGTTTTTATTTTTTTTATTTTTTTTTTAATTTTTATTAAATCAACATAAAAAACACTAGATACACTTACAATTACTGCACCAACCCAAAAAACCTCCCTCCCCCATTTACACTCATTCACACAAAAGGGTTGTTGCTTTCTGTTATTAATATTTATGGTTCCTACATTATATATCAATATATATCAATACAGTCTGCAGGGATACAGTCCGTAAGCACACATGATTGTGCATGCTGCTGGTCCACTAATAGTACTGACCTTTAACAGTTAATTTTACTCATTTTCATTAATTACTACCGTATTTTTCGGAGTATAAGTCGCACTGGAGTATAAATCGCACCTGCCAAAAATGCATTATAAAGAAGGAAAAAAACATATATAAGTCACACTGGAGCCCGGCCAAACTATGAAAAAAACTGCGACTTATAGTCCAAAAAATACGGTAGTTTCTATGTAACTGTTTTTATATTGTTTTACTTTCTTTTTTATTCAAGAAAATGTTTTTAATTCATTTATCTTATTTTATTTTATTAATTTTTTTTAAAAGTACCTTATCTTCACCATACCTGGTTGTCCAAATTAGGCATAATAATGTGTTAATTCCACGACTGTATATATCGGTTGATACCGGTATCGGTAATTAAAGAGTTGGACAATATCGTAATATCGGATATCTGTCATGTCTGTGTGACCATGTTTTGTATTAGTCATGTTATGTTTTGTTTAGTTATTGGACTCTTTAGTTTCTGGCTTTTCACTCCCTTGTCTTGTTTCTATGGTTACCCATGAGTTTCACCTGTTCCACGTTTGGACTCATTGTGCACTCTTGTTTGTCACCATAGCAACGCATTAGTTTTCACCTGTCACGTCAGGCACCTGTTTCACGTTTTGAGTCACGCACCTGTTTTCGTTAATCATGTCTGTAGTATTTAAGTTCATTGTGTTCAGTTTATCTTCCTGGCGACATCCCGCACTCCGTCTACCTCTGCGCACTTCATGCCATGTCCAAGTAAGTTTTTTCTATTAATGCCACAGTTAGTGTTTTTGTTTAATTGTTCACAGTTTCTGCCTATGTGCAAGTTTTGTTTTCAATAGCCTAGTTTTGTACCTCCGCCATTGTGCGCGCTTTTCGTTTGTTCCTTTTTGATATATAGTGTTAAAATAAATCATGTATTCACCTTCACGCCATGTCTGGTCCAAATCACTTGCACCTCGGGAGAACAAACCACGCCACAGCCCAAGTCGTGACAATATCGGCAAAAAACCATTATCGGACATATCTACTTATATGTAATAGAAATGTGTAGGGGGGGTGTATGGTGTGTGGTCATTAAATATGTATTCTGATATATGTTCTCCACAGAAAATGAGCCAAATTCAGTGAGTCCCAGTTTGAAAAATTAATTAATTGTATCATGTTTCTTTTAATAAAAAATGAAAACAGTCCCCACAGATCCGAACACCACACAAACATCTGCGGTGGCGTGGCGTAGTGGGTAGAGCGGCCCTGCCAGAAACCTGAGGGTTGCAGGTTCGCTTCCCGCCTTTTATCTTATACATTTTTTTTAAAAGTACCTCATCTTCACCATACCTGGTTGTCCAAATTAGGCATAATAATGTGTTAATTCCACGACTGTATATATCGGTTGATATCGGTATCGGTTGATATCGGTATCGGTAATTAACGAGTTGGACAATATCGGAATATCGGATATCGGCAGAAAGCCATTATCGGACATCCCTAGTTGAAGGTGGAATGGTTTGAATCGGTTCAAAATTGTGTAAATGGTGGAAGTTTGAAAAATGGCCAATTCATTTTAAATGGGGAAAAAATGTCCCGGAAAACATGGAATTCTGGGAAATCTGGGACATTTTTGGAATTTGTCAAGGGAAAGCCCGCGATTCCCGCATAGACTGAACAGTTTGAAGTTGGAACGGTTTGAATCGGGTGAAAAATCTGGAGAAGAAGTAGAAGAATATTAATAAATAGTGTTGGCCCTGCGATGAGGTGGCGACTTGCTTGTCCAGGGTGTACCCCGCCTTCCGCCCGATTGTAGCTGAGATAGGCTCCAGCACCCCCCGCGACCCCGAAGGGACTAAGCGGTAGAAAATGGATGGATAGATGGATGAATTTTGGTGTGGAAAACCGTATGTGTGAATGCTTTGGAGCATTCACACAATAATAACATTGCAGCAGCAAATTAGTTTCTGCAGTCATTTTGATTAGTGACGTCTCTCCACCTCCTCGCACGTACCGGCAGCACATGACAAAACAAACAGGTCACCGAGCATGAGGTGAAAAGATGAAAGTCACACGTCTAATGCCTCGTCGCGGTGGTGGTGGTGGTGGTGGTGGTCATGATGCCACTCTGCCAGACAAAGTGGCACAGCTGGCAAAGAAAAGAGCAAGCGCATAGCGAGCAAGAGTGTTAAATGACCCACGGTGCTCAACAACCTTGGTGACTGGGGAAGGCCAGCACTAATTAACGCCGCACGGCCATGTCGGCTGTCAGGGGGAATTGTCACTGTTGCGCAGTCCTTGCGTTCGCCCCCTCGGACGTCCTCGTCACCCGCCCTGGCCGACGCGCCGGGGAATGCTTTTCACGACCCCCGCAAACAACAACCTCTCACGCCAGCCTCCTCCCCTGCCCACGCTAATGAGGGCGTGTGCGAGGAAAAAGGACAACCCCCGAGTGTGTCAATCAAAGTGTTGGCCTAATAACGCCATCACGTTGCTGCTATCATCGCCTCCTTCCAATGATGACTCAGCATTTCGCTCATGGACACCACAGGACCTACATGAGCCTACTTAGTCCGACTACACCCGTGACATGAACTGTGGAACTACTACACCTCCAATTAGGGATGGGCAATATAGCTTAAAATTAGATATGTCCAATAATGGCTTTTTTGCCGATATCCGATATTCCGATATTGTCCAACTCTTAATTACCGATTCCGATATCAACCGATACCGATATATACAGTTGTGGAATTAACACATTATTATGCCTAATTTTGTTGTGATGCCCCGCTGGATGCATTAAACAATGTAACAAGGTTTTCCAAAATAAATCAACTCAAGTTATGGGAAAAAAAATGCCAACATGGCACTGCCATATTTATTATTGAAGTCAGAAAAAAATGCATTTTTTTTTTTTAACATGCCTCGAAACAGCAGCTTGGAATTTGGGACATGGTCTCCCTGAGAAAGCATGAGGAGGTTGAGGTGGGCGGGGTTGGGGCGGGGGGTTGAGGTGGGGAGGGGGTTGGGGGTAGCGGGGGGTGTCTATTGTAGCATCCCGGAAGAGTTAGTGCTGCAAGGGGTTCTGGGTATTTCTTCTGTTGTGTTTTTAAAATGTTGATTTCTATTTACTGTTTTAATTGGTTTTACCCTTTAAAATCGTTTTTAATCATATTTATTTTATATTGTTTTTAATTGTGTTTAATATTGTTGTGCAGCACTTTGGAAACATTTTGTTGTTTAAATGTGCTATATAAATAAAGTGGATTGGATTGGATATGTTGTGTTACGGTGCGGATGTTCTCCCGAAATGTGTTTATCATTCTTGTTCGGCGTGGGTTCACAGTGTGGTGCATATTTGTAACAGTGTTAAAGTTGTTTATACGGCCACCCTCAGTGTGACCTGTATGGCTGTTGACCAAGTATGAATTGCATTCACTTAATAATGGATTTGATTTATATAGCGCTTTTCTAGACACTCAAAGTGCTTCACAGAGAAGTGAGAACCCATCATTCATTTTTACAACTCATTCAGTCATCATTCATTCTCCGGTGTGAGCGGCACCGGGGGCAAGGGTGACGTGTCCTGCCCAAGGACACAACGGCAGCGATTTTGGATGGTAAGAGGCGGGGAGCGAACCTGCAACCCTCAGGTTTCTGGCGGGGCCGCTCTACCCACTACGCCACGCCACCGCAGATGTTTGTGTGGTGTTCGGATCTGTGGGGCCTGTTTTCATTTTTTATTAAAAGAAACATGATACAATTAATTAATTTTTCAAACTGGGACTCACTGACTTTGGCTCATTTTCTGTGGAGAACATACATCAGAATACATATTTAATGACCACACACCATACACCCCCCCTACACATTTCTATTACATATAAGTAGATATGTCCGATAATGGTTTTTTGCCGATATTGTCACGACTTGGGCTGTGGCGTGGTTTGTTCTCCCGAGGTGCAAGTGATTTGGACCAGACATGGCGTGAAGGTGAATACATGATTTATTTTAACACTATATATCAAAAAGGAACAAACGAAAAGCGCGCACAATGGCGGAGGTACAAAACTAGGCTATTGAAAAAACAAAACTTGCACATAGGCAGAAACTGTGAACAATTAAACAAAAACACTAACTGTGGCATTAATAGAAACAACTTACTTGGACATGGCATGAAGTGCGCAGAGGTAGACGGAGTGTGACAGGGGTATGAAGAGCATAAATGCGGGATGTCGCCAGGAAGATAAACTGAACACAATGAACTTAAATACTACAGACATGATTAACGAAAACAGGTGCGTGACTCAAAACGTGAAACAGGTGCGTGACGTGACAGGTGAAAACTAATGCGTTGCTATGGTGACAAACAAGAGTGCACAATGAGTCCAAACGTGGAACAGGTGACTCATGGGTAACCATAGAAACAAGACAAGGGAGTGAAAAGCCAGAAACTAAAGAGTCCAATAACTAAACAAAACATAACATGACTAATACAAAACATGGTCACACAGACATGACAGATATCCGATATTACGATATTGTCCAACTCTTTAATTACCGATACCGATATCAACCGATATATACAGTCGTGGAATTAACACATTATTATGCCTAATTTGGACAACCAGGTATGGTGAAGATAAGGTACTTTTAAAAAAAATTAATAAAATAAAATAAGATAAATGAATTAAAAACATTTTCTTGAATAAAAAAGAAAGTAAAACAATATAAAAACAGTTACATAGAAACTAGTAATTAATGAAAATTAGTAAAATTAACTGTTAAAGTTTAGTACTATTAGTGGACCAGCAGCACGCACAATCATGTGTGCTTACGGACTGTATCCCTTGCAGACTGTATTGATATATATTGATATATAATGTAGGAACCAGAATATTAATAACAGAAAGAAACAACCCTTTTGTGTGAATGAGTGCGAATGAGTGTAAACGGGGTAGGAAGGTTTTTTGGGTTGGTGCACTAATTGTAAGTGTATATTGTGTATTTTATGTTGATTTAATAAAAAAACAAAAAAACAAAAAAAACAACAAAACGATACATATAATAAAAAAACAGATACCGATAATTTACGATATTACATTTTAACGCATCTCTACATATAAGATGTCCGGGTCCACTAGACCCGGGGCTAATAGAAGTGTGGACATGGTTGAAGTGCTGGCTGTCCAGAGTCGGGACCCGGGGTGGACCGCTCGCCTGTGCATCGGTTGGGAACATCTCTGCGCTGCTGATTCGTCTCCGCTCGGGATGGTGTCCTGCTGGCCCCACTATGGACTGGACTCTTACTATTATGTTGGATCCACTATGGACTGGACTCTTACTATTATGTTGGATCCACTATGGACTGAACTCTCACAATATTATGTCACATTCGGTCTACCCTAGAGGGGGGGGGGGGGGGGGGGGGGGGAGACGGGTTACCCACATATGCGGTCCTCTCCAAGGTTTCTCATAGTCATTCACTGGGGTGAGTTTTTCCTTGCCCTTATGTGGGCTCTGTACCGAGGATGTCGTTGTGGCTTGTGCAGCACTTTGAGACACTTGTGATTTAGGGCTATATAAATAAACATTGATTGATTGATTGATGTTCTGTGTACCACACACACACACACACACACACACACACACACACACACACACACACACACACACACACACACACACACACACACCCAGCAGGCCTAGACAGGAGGAGGACAGAGTGTCGGTACACAGAACCTCAGAGGGTCAAATGTGCGAGAAAATGAGAGCAGACAGTGTTGACAAACAATGTTGCAACCTTGTGTGAGAACCGCAGATGCAGAAACACAAAAGTAGAATCCCAGTGGGTTGCAGAAACTGGCAGAGAAATTTTCCGTGCAACGTTCATATTGTTGTTACTCAGCCAGCGTTTGTGGGTCTGATGGACCCGTTGCATTTTGTGGCTTTTTTGTGCCTCACAATCAAACACTTGTATGTTCAAATACTGAACAGATGTTTACCTTATCCCAATAAACATCTGCTCAGTATTTAAAAGCCACAAAATGCAACGGGTCCATCAGACCCACAAACGCTGGCTGAGTAACAACAATATGAACATTACACAAGGGTTAAATTTAATAAAAAGAGACTAAAAGATACATGAAACCTCTACAAACCATGACTTAAGAGTCCAATAAGATTGCACAGCACTCCACCCTCACACCCTGCCCACGGAGCCGATACAATTCGCTCCAGTTATTAGTCAGCTTCGCTTCATTCGGACACAAAGCGGCGAGGCAGACGTCGCCTTTGCATGAAGTCCTGGAAGCGTGAACATCTTCCGCAGCCAAACACGCCTATCAATCATTCATGGGGAGTCTGACACGCCGCCTTAGACAACATTCTATCACCTTTCCCGGACGACGTGGCGCTATCGCATGGCGGGAGCATGGTAGAATTCATATTCATCAGCGGGCAATTTATGGATTCATTTATCACCCGCTTCCTATTTGCTTTCTTTAATCGGCCCTAGGGGCGCGGCTATGGCCTTGGCGAGCCACCAGCGCTGGAGCTTTATTCCTCTTCACACAGGCCTAGTGTTAACGCCGCCGGCCAACTTCACAGATTTGACTGACTGTGGACTTAATGCCGCTTGCCTTGTTTTCAGCACTTGTCCCTCCAGATTTGCCACCCTGGCTGCACAATTTCCTCCAATTCTAATTATTCATCAGCTCGTTATGCCCGTGCATAGGCGCCTTCCCTAATTAGAAGCGACGCGGGGTCTGGTCCCGGGCTCGCCCCGAGTGAGGGAACCAGTTGAGAACCAGTCTGCGAGCTGGCGCCCGTAGAGGACCGGGGTAAGTGCCAGCCTCGGCGAGTACACACGAGGGCGAGGGACGGGCCCCGGCTTGACAGTGTGACGTGACGTCCCTTCCCGGAACACGCACACACACCAGCCGACTATCTGTTAGCATCACCGCTAGATATTTATAGCAGCCTTTGTTCCGTGGTGTTATGTATTGCCGCGCTAGTGTCAACATTTTTTTATTTTTTTTCCCCTTCATGTAGATTTGTGAAGTTGAGACGCGGGGCGGACGAGAACCGCGTCAGTGAGCGTGAATTATTAAATCATTGTTCCCTAATTAACATCAGCACGGCCCCCCCTTTGGACACGGAATAGCCACTCCGGCTCGGAACAATAGAGCGCGCCCGCGGTTATTTAAATGAACATTTTATGGAAACAGAAACAAAGACTGGCCTCTTACTCACTATCTGCGCAGATGTTTATATTTAAACACAAGCGGTATTAGCATTAGCATTTGTCGAGAGAATGACCGCGAGGGAAGCTAGGTAGTTAGCTACTAAACACCAGAAGTAAACAATGAGTAACCGTTTAAATTAGGGCATTTTGAATTGTGCTACTGTAAACATGAACATAAACTAAATCATTGCTATTATTAATAACAATTTAGCTATATTTAAACACAAGCGGCACTAGCATTAGCATTTGTCGAGACAATGACCGTGAGGGAAGC
This sequence comes from Nerophis lumbriciformis, assembly GCF_033978685.3. Lineage (NCBI taxonomy): Eukaryota > Metazoa > Chordata > Actinopteri > Syngnathiformes > Syngnathidae > Nerophis > Nerophis lumbriciformis. Next base: position 12,694,635 of record NC_084579.2, on the reverse strand, counting down.
TAGGTAGTTAGCTACTAAACACCAGAAGTAAACAATGAGTAACTGTTTAAATAAGTGCATTTTGAATTGTGCTACTGTAAACATGAACATAAACTAAACCATTGCTATTATTAATAAAAATGTACTTATATTTAAACAAAAGCGGTATTAGCATTAGCATTTGTCGAGAAAATGACCGTGAGGGAAGCTAGGTAGTTAGCTACTAAACACCAGAAGTAAACAATGAGTAACTGTTTAAATTAGGGCATTTTGAATTGTGCTACTGTAAACATGAACATAAACTAAACCTTTGCTATTATTAATAAAAATGTACTAATATTTAAACAAAAGCGGCATTAGCATTAGCATTTGTCGAGAAAATTACCGTAAGGGAAGCTAGGTAGTTAGCTACTAAACATTAAAACAACAATGAATAACTTTTTAAATTAGGGCATTTTTTTTTTTTTTTTTTTTTTTTTTTTTTTTTTTTTTTTTTTTTTTTTTTTTATGTCCTGTCCAGCTTCTCAGGCAAATCATATAGTTGATGTAGATGCCCATGACGGCTGTTCAGATTTACTTTACAAAAGAGAAGTGTAGGATACTTCTCTTGTTGCCTTATTTGTATTTGACTTTATTAAATGTATTTATATTATCATTTAGTGCAGCCGGGCCGGAGCAGGAGGGGATAGAAAGAGAAAAAAAAAAGAAGACAGAGGGGGAAATTGTGGGGACAAGAGGGGGATTAGACAGAGAGACAAAAACAACAACAGCAAACAACAACAACAACAACAATAGAGCAACATCAGCAAATATGACATGTACAAATATGATGGTAAAAGTAATAGCAAATAAGCAGTTAGCGAAAAATAAAAAATAATACAGAAATGACAATGAGCATTATTACACTACAAATGGATCAATACAAATACCAATAGAAATAGCGCTATTGATAATGAACAATACCAATAATTTACCTTTATTATCAAAAATACAGTTGTTTAAATGCAACAATACATATACGTAATGATAACTTGAGATACGAAAGAATGCAGAAAAATGGAGGGGGAGAAAGAGAAGCAACCTACATTAACCTTGTAGATTGTTATAGTCACAATAGGTTAAGCTTTGTCAGTGTGCCATGTGTTACACCCAGTTTACCCTAGGGCAACAACGTTAATATATGTTTGATGAAACGTGATTATGTGCATGAGTGTAAGTATGCATATGTACTTGTATATGTACAGAATGTGTATATGTGTTTGTACAGTGAATGTATATGTACAGTATGTGTATGTGTATGTTTGTATATTGAATGTGCGTGTGGATGTACGAACATTAGGTAGGTAAATATGTACTGTATTTGTGTATGTATGTGGGAGCGTAGGTACCTATGTACGTATGTGAGCATATGTGAATTTGCATGTACAATACATTCGACTCCCAGAGTGCGTGGGAGCCAGAGCACGGCCCCATCACCCCCGAGAGCCCAACCCACAAACAGGAGGCGTGGTGCCCAGGGAACCAGGGACCACCGCCCCCACGCAGCCAAGCCGGCCAGCGACAGGAACCCCAGAGCCCGACCCACCGTACCGCCCACAAGGGCCAGCAGCAGGCCGCAGACAGACGCACCCGGCAGAGGACAGGGCACGAGAAAAGCAGGGGACAGCCAGACCCCAAGCCAGCGAGAGACTACACCCCACACGGGCAGAAAGGCGAGACGCCCCGCCCGAGGGACCCAGAGACTCCCCGCAACCGGACGGGAAGACCGCCCCCGCCCCACCGGCAACCGGGCCCCCACGAGCCCACCCCCCACCCCCGGAGAGCGCGGCGAGGCCAGCCCCCGGCCACCCCACCCAAACCGGCCGCCGCAGGACCACCCAGGCACAGGGCCACGGGAACCACCCACCCCACCCGCAGGGACCCCAACGATGGAGATGGAACAACCAGCAACCGCCCCGCCGAGCCCCCCCCCCTGAGGGAGGGGAAAAATTAAAAAATAATATTAATAAAATATATTTAAAAAATAAATAAATAAATAAATAAATTAATTAATTAATTTAAAAAAAAAAAAAAGAATTAAAAGAAGATCACAGACATGCTGACAAACAAGGTCACTACCCCAGCAACTGGCCGACTCGCAGCACCTCGGAATACCTTGCAGCACCAAGCTACCACAATAGACGCAGGGACTAGGCCCAACAGGCCCCAACCAAGACGGGCACCCGGAAGGGATGGACAGCGGGACCCAGGAGCTCCAGACACGCAGTTCGGATGCAGTAGCCTGAGGCGTCGACCCCCGTCTGACAGGCAGGCCCAGAGCGTACCCCCAGAAATATACATACATACATACATACACACATACACATACACATACACACATACACACATACACGTATACATACCCACACATATACATATATACATATACATACACATATGTACACATACACATATATAAACATACATACATACACACACATATACATACATATACACAGTTCGTCAGCCCCGACAGCCATCACGCGCACGCGCTGCCACCAGTCACAACATCAGCCACACCCCTGCACCAGACCCAGCAGCCACGGGCGCCCACACCACAAACAAACGGCAGCAGAAACAGCAGCCGCAATAACCCCAGACAGCCAGCACCAGCCAATCAAATCAAAGCGATCAAAGAAAAACTGCGAACAGCAACCACACGCCACCAGGGCCATGGAGACCAGCCAGCGCCAGCCCGCCGGTCAGCCCGAACGCCAACACGCAAACAAGAGACACCAACAACCCCCCCAACCAAAAGGCCCCCCACCCCAAGCATTTTGAATTGTGCTACTGTAAACATGAACATAAACTAGACCATTGTTATTATTAATAACAATTTACTTATATTTAAACGGCATTAGCGACATTAGCATTAGCATTTGTCGAGAAAATGACCACGAGGGGAGCTAGGTAGTTAGCTAGTAAACAATGAGTAACTCCTAAAACACAGAGGAAATGTTTAAATTAAGACATTTTGAAATGTGCTACTGTAAACATGAAAATAAACTAAACCATTGCTATTATTAATAAAAATTGACTTATAGTTAAACAGCATTAGCATTAGCATTTGTCGAGAGAATGATCGCAAGGGAAGCTCGGTAGTTAGCTACTAAACACCAGAAGTATACAATGAGTTACCGTTTAAATTAGGGCATTTTGAATTGTGCTACTGTAAACATGAACATAAACTACACCATTGCTATTATTAATAAAAATGTATTTCTATTTAAACAAAAGCGGCAATAGCATTAGAATTTGTTGAGAAACTGACCATGAGGGAAGCTAGGTAGTTACTGTAGCTACTAAACACCAGAAGTAAACAATGAGTAACTGTTTAAATTAATGCAATTTATACAGTGCTACTGTAAACATGAACATAAACTACACCATTGCTATTATTAATAAAAATGTATTTCTATTTTAACAAAAGCGGCATTAGCATTAGCATTTGTCGAGAAAATGACCGAGAGGAAGCTAGGTAGTTAGCTACTAAACATTAAAAGTAAACAATGAGTAACTTTTTAAATTAGTGCATTCTGAATTGTGCTACTGTAAACATGAACATGAACTAAACAATTGCTATTATTATTGAAAATTTACTTTTATTTTAAATGGCATTAGCGGCATTAGCATTAGCATTTGTCGAGAAAATGACCGTGAGGGAAGCTAGGTAGTTAGCTACTAAACACCAGAAGTAAACAATGAGTAACTGTTTAAATTAGGGCATTTTGAATTGTGCTACTGTAAACATGAACATAAACTAAACCATTGCTATTATTAATAAAAATTGTACTTCTATTTAAGCAAAAGTGGCATTAGCATTAGCATTTGTCGAGAAAATGACCGTGAGGGAAACTAGGTAGTTAGCTACTAAACATTAAAAGTAAACAATGAGTAACTGTTTAAATTAGGGCATTTTGAATTGTGCTACTGTAAACATGAACATAAACTAAACCATTACTATTATTAATAAAAATGTACTTATATTTAAACAAAAGCGGCATTAGCATTAGCATTTGTCGAGAAAATGACCGCGAGGGAAGCTAGGCAGTTAGCTAGTAAACAATGAGTAACTCCTAAAACACAGAGGAAATGTTTAAATTAAGGCATTTTGAAATGTGCTACTGTAAACATGAAAATAAACTAAACCATTCCTATTATTAATAAAAAATGTACTTCTATTTAAGCAAAAGTGGCATTAGCATTAGCATTTGTTGAGAGAATGATCGCGAGGGAAGCTCGGTAGTTAGCTACTAAACACCAGAAGTAAACCATGAGTAACCGTTTAAATTAGGGCATTTTGAATTGTGCTACTGTAAACATGAACATAAACTAAACCATTGCTATTATTAATAAAAATGTACTTATATTTAAACAAAAGCGGCATTAGCATTAGCATTTGTCGAGAAACTGATCGTGAGGGAAGCTAGGTAGTTAGCTACTAAACACCAGAAGTAAATAATGAGTAACTGTTTAAATTAGGGCATTTTGAATTGTGCTACTGTAAACATGAACATAAACTAAACCATTGCTATTATTAATAAAAATTTACTTATATTTAAACGGCATTAGCATTAGCATTTGTCGAGAAAATGACCGCGAGGGAAGCTAGATAGTTAGTTACTAAACACCAGAAGTATACAATGAGTAAATGTTTAAATTAGGGCATTTTGAATTGTGCTACTGTAAACATGAACATAATCTAAACCATTGCTATTATTAACAAAAATGTACTTATATTTAAACGGCGTTAGCGACATTAGCATTAGCATTTGTCGAGAAAATGACTGTGAGGGAAGCTAGGTAGTTAGCTACTAAACATTAAAAGTAAACAATGAGTAGCTGTTTAAATTAGGGCATTTTGAATTGTGCTCCTGTAAACATGAACATAAACTAAACCAATGCTATTATTAATAAAAATGTACTTATATTTAAACAAAAGCGGCATTAGCATTAGCATTTGTCGAGAAAATGACCGCGAGGGAAGCTAGGTAGTTAGCGAGTAAACAATGAGTAACTCCTAAAACACAGAGGAAATGTTTAAATTAGGGCATTTTGAAATGTGCTACTGAGTCAGGTTTACCAACGTACATCAGGCGCAGCCACTCGCTCTCATCCCCGGGTCACGGCACCATTGTAGCAGTCTCTGCGTTGTGTTTGTGATCTTCCCAATCTGCCACCGCTCCGCGCGGGGCGCAAAGACCCAACCGTTCGATTGAGAGCGGATGTGTTTTAGCCACTAAGCTAAAAGCCCAAGCTGCAAACCCAACGGCTAGCACACTATTTGAAGCTATCAGGGAGTGAGGTTTACCAACGTACATCTGGTACACATCCACTCTCCCGTTCCACTAGCATTATCAACACCGTCAAACAACAACTTTACAACTAAGATATAGTTTGCATAGTGGATTACAAGTCAAAACCTCACACACCTCCGTTTTTAAACAATACTGTTAGCATGTCGCGGTGACCTAGCTATCATTATTAGCACCATCAAATATCACTGTTACAAAAACGTAACTGAGATATATATATATATTGTGGATAAAAGGCCAAAACGCAAAACTTTACAATTATATAAAAACACATGTTTTTAAAGATATTTACCTTCATGGCGTGACCGTCAGGGGGGCAATTTATGCATACTTGCCAACCTTGAGACCTCCGATTTCGGGAGGGGGCGGGGGCGGGGGGCGTGATTGGGGGCGGGGCGTGGTTAAGAGGGGAGGAGTATATTTACAGCTACAATTCACCAAGTCAAGTATTTCATATATATATATATATATATATATATATATATATGTATATATATAACAAAGAAATACTTGAATTTCAGTGTTCATTTATTTACACATATACACACACATAACACTCATCTACTCATTGTTGAGTTAAGGGTTGAATTGTCCATCCTTGTTCTATTCTCTGTCACTATTTTTCTAACCATGCTGAACACCCTCTCTGATGATGCATTGCTGTGTGGCACGCACAAAAGTGCTTTCATCAAATGCACTAGATGGCAGTATTGTCCTGTTTAAGAGTGTCACAACATTGCTGTTTACGGCAGACGAACTGCTTTACGGTAGACGAAAACGTGACTGCTGTTTTTGTGTGTTGTTGCCGCGCTGGGAGGATGTTAATGAAACTGCCTAACAATAAACCCACATAAGAAACCAAGAACTCGCCCTCCATCATTCTACAGTTATAACGTGATTGGGCAGGTACGCTGTTTATATTGTGGGAAAGCGGACTCAGGTCCCGGTTTTCGGGAGAGGCGCTGAATTTCGGGAGTCTCCTGGAAAATCTGGGAGGGTTGGCAAATATGAATTTATGTGTCATCTTTATGCACATATTTAATTTGAGTTACGTTTATATTTTTTTTAACATTTACAGATGTATCATTGAGTGTAAATTTAAAAAAAAAATGTCCACACAAAAAACTTTCCGGTAGGAAGTGAGAGAGGTTAGCTTAATTTTTTAAACTAGAGTTAGCAGAGCATGGAGACCAAGCTATCGTTATTAGCACTTTCACCTCACTCTCCCGACTCCTGTCCTCTCCAACGTCTCACACTTCCTTCGGGCTCGCTTCTATAAGTAGCAGTTCATCCTCAGTATATTCAGCTTTAAAAATATAAGGTTGTTAAGCCTCATTTGTCCAAAAATAGTTGTTTTTGTTGTCTGTTATTAGAACACACTCACGCGTTTTTTTTTCTGGAAGTAAGAACACACAAGTTGTTGCCAGAAGTCGGACGTGCACTGCTATGGAAACGGAAATCAATGCACTGATTAAAATGACCAAAATACGGTAAATATTGAACATATTAAATATTGTTATGAACGTGTCTGTTATTACCTTATATATATAAATACTTGCAGTGTGTATATAAAACGTCGATGGAGGGTTTTGAAGTTGCTTTAGAGGGTTTTGAAAGCTACAATAGTGACTCCCATTAGCTGCATTTTCAAACGTTATTTTTATCATCATTAAAATCCTCAAAAAAAAAAAAAAAAAAAAGATATAATGATTGTGAACTAATCTATTTTATGCTGCACCTGTTACATATACTGTAGTTCTGTACATGGTAATTGTTATATATTGTATAATATAATATAATAATATAATATATCAGTGTATATTATATACTGTATATATTGAATATATATGTATATATTTATATATATATGTAAATATTACATATATGTTATATTTTATATTGCTACTATGGTACATTTTTAGTCTACTTTATACCTGCATTATCCTTTCCATCCTTCCACTTTCCATCCTTTGTAACTGAACTACTGTGTGGAACAATTTCAAATCAATCAAACTTTATTTATAAAGTGCCTCACAAAGTTAAAAACAATACCCCGATGACCTATAGCCCCCATTTTCACATTGATTGTGTGTCGGTTTTAAAAGTGCTCCCCCTCTGGCCAACATATGTAATAACAAGCGTGTGTAAGAAATTGAAATGTGCCCCCTTTGGCCAAAATTCATTTAAAAAATAAATAAATAAATATGTATATAGAGACATACTATAATAACTTGAAGTAAATAATTTCCCTTGTGGATCAATAACGTTTGTCTAAGTTAAGTTAAAGTTAAAGTACCAATGATTGTCACACACACACAAGGTGTGGTGAAATTATTCTCTGCATTCGACCCATCACCCTTGATCACCCCCTGGGAGGTGAGGGGAGCAGTGGGCAGCAACGGTGGCCACGCCCGGGAATAATTTTTGGTGATTTAATCCCCAATTTCAACCCTTGATGCTGAATGCCAAGCAGGGAGGTAATGGGTACCATTTTTATAGTCTTTGGTATGACTCGGCCGGGGTTCGAATTAAGTCTAAGTCTAACTATAGAAAAAATTCCAAAAAAAGAGCAGTTTACCTTTAATATTTTACTTAGTTTACCACATAAGTTGGGGAAAATTTTTAAACTATCTTTTGCTTGTCCTAGCTTGCACAATTGTTTAAAAAAAACAAACAGTGTTTACGTTCTAAATTTAAAAATAAATTTAAAAAAATTAATTAAAAAAACCCTGAATAGCTATTATTTTAATGTTTTCCACATTTTACCACAATAATTGTTGCCACTTTTAAACTATACTTGTGAGCAAATCGTGGCAACGTATCTTATATTATTGGAGCGAAACATCATTGGAAACGTTCAGTTTTATTTATTTTTTAATAAAAGTCAATAATACAGTTTTCGCACTAAATACACAAAAACCTCCGTTTTCATTTGGATTTTTAGGAACCTGATGGAGTCAAGAAGAGGACGCTCCATAGAAGCAGCTATACAACTAATGCCTATTAATTTAATCCCTCATACGCACACAAACCCACGTACAGTAGTGTACACTTGCATAGACACACTAATTAAATCCCTGTGTGTGTGTGTGTGTGTGTGTGTGTGTGCAGAAATATGTAATCCTGACATTTAGTCAAGGGAGATTTGGGGAGATGAGGAGAAATTCTAGCGCTGCGCCGGAGCCGGGCCCGGGGCGAGCTGGCAGACAAAAGGACAGCGGCAGGCGGCGGGGCTGGGATCGGCAGCGGCGGAAAGGTCATCTCCGTGAAAAGGCTAACGTGTCATTGCTTTTGTTCCCTGGCCCTCGGAACATATGTTTGGCCCTCCTCCATGGCCGCCCCTGCTATCAAGATGAAATCTAACCTCCAGCCCCCTTTAAAAACATAAGATGAGACACACACACACACACACGCACACACGCATGGACACACACACAGTCGTGTTGTCGGGAGGTTTTGGGTCAATTGTCTTATCGCTCACACGCTGCCGGAAAGCAACACCGTCCAAGAACACCTGTCTGCTTCTTTGCACGCAAGATAAGCATGGCGTTACGAAAGAGAAGACGCGGAGGTTGCGCAGTATGCCTCCACGTTTTCGGTTCCATGGTCATTTAATAGCCAGGATCTTAAGTTCCATGCTCTGGACCAAAGTAGAACATGGAGAGTATTGCCTGCTTCACCCATATTCTACTGTTTTTCAACTATTTTTTAAACAAGTCTCAGATATCCTAAAATAGTATATTTGGAAGTCCATCCATCCATCTATCCATCCATCTTCTTCCGCTTATCCGAGGTCGGGTCGCGGGGGCAGCAGCCTAAGCAGGGAAGCCCAGACTTCCCGGGGGATCCCGAGGCGTTCCCAGGCCAGCCGGGAGACATAGTCTTCCCAACGTGTCCTGGGTCTTCCCCGTGGCCTCCTACCGGTTGGACGCGCCCTAAACACCTCCCTAGGGAGGCGTTCGGGTGGCATCCTGACCAGATGCCCGAACCACCTCATCTGGCTCCTCTCGATGTGGAGGAGCAGCGGCTTTACTTTGAGCTCCCCCCGGATGGCAGAGCTTCTCACCCTATCTCTAAGGGAGAGCCCCGCCACCCGGCGGAGGAAACTCATTTCGGCCGCTTGTACCCGTGATTTTGTCATTTTGGTCATAACCCAAAGCTCATGACCATAGGTGAGGATGGGAACAACATAGCACACAATCAACTATCTGAAATGCAGCCAATATTACATACAGATAATGTGTCATGAGACATGCAAAACTAAATTATATACAAAGAGGATAAAAGTAAAGGATATTAAATGAGCTCAAATATACCTAAAAATGAGGCATAATGATGCAATATTTACATACAGCCAGCCTAAATAGCCTGATTAGCACTCCAACAAGCCAATAACATCAACAAAGCTCACCTTTGTGCATTCACACACAGCATAAAACTTTTGGTGGACAAAATGAGACAAAGAAGGAGTGGAAGATTGTACATGTAAACAAATTGTTGCGTCAGAGTCCACACTATGGTGAGTTCAAGAACCGCCGAAATTAGTAGGACAGAACAATGTTCACCAAATACTAAATTTAATTAAACTTATTTTTTCGAAATTTAACTAAATTTAGAAAATTAAATAAAAAAAATAAAAAATTACCTTTTTTTTTTACGTAATGTAATTAAATTAAACGTATTAAACAGTGGGCTTTCTAACAATTGCGAAGGTTTGTGTCGTGATTGTCCTCAAACAAAAAACATACTAAAACAAAACAAAATATTTTTCCCCCATCTTTTTCCATTTTCAATCCTTTTTTAAAAATGCTCCAGAGAGCCACAAGGGCGGCGCTAAAGATCCACGGGTTGCAGACCCCCGGCCTAAGAGGACACAAACGTTAGCAACCCTAGCATGTTAGCTACAGTGCTAATTAGAGATGTCCGATAATGGCTTTTTTGCCGATATCCGATATTCCGATATTGTCCAACTCTTAATTACCGATTCCGATATATCCAGTCGTGGAATTAACTTATTGTTATGCCTAATTTTGTTGTGATGCCCCGCTGGATGCATTAAACAATGTAACTTTACCATGAATTGATTAACGTGGACCCCGACTTAAACAAGTTGAAAAACTTATTCGGGTGTTACCATTTAGTGGTCAATTGTACCGAATATGTACTGTACTGTGCAATTTACTAATACAAGTTTCTATCAATCAATCAATCAAAAACAAGGTTTTCCAAAATAAGAGAAAGACTTCAACTCCAGTTATGGAAAAAAGTGCCAATATGGCACTGCCATACTTATCATTGAAGTCACAAAGTGCATTATTTTTTTGGTGGTTGCGGGGGGTGTATATTGTAGCGTCCCGGAAGAGTTAGTGCTGCAAGGGGTTCTGGGTATTTGCTCTGTTGTGTTTATGTTGTGTTACGGTGCGGATGTTCTCCCGAAATGTGTTGGTCATTCTCGTTTGGTGTGGGTTCACAGTGTGGCACATATTTGTAACAGTGTTAAAGTTGTTTATACGGCCACCCTCAGTGTGACCTGTATGGCTGTTGACCAAGTATGCATTCACTTATGTGTGCGCATATATATTTGTGACTTGGTCGGCACGCTGTTTGTACGGAGGAAAAGTGGACGTGACCACAGGTTGTAGAGGACGCTAAAGGCAGTGCCTTTAAGGCACGCCCCCAATATTGTTGTCCGGGTGGAAATCGGGAGAAATTCGGGAGAATGGTTGCCCCGGGAGATTTTCGGTAGGGGCACTGAAATTCGGGAGTCTCCCGGGAAAATCGGGAGGTTGAAACCGATACCGATATTACATTTTAAAGCATTTATCGGCCGATAATATTGGCAGGCCGATATTATCGGACATGTGTAGTGCTAACATTACTACTCACATTTCAACAGCAACATCTTGGGAGGTTAGCCTATTCGCTGCAGAAAAACAAAACATTGACGAGGAGTTATTTTAATGTGTGTCCGATAAAATAAAATATAAATGCGTTAAAATGTAATATCGGAAATAATCGGTATCAGTTTTTTTATTGTCGGTATCGTTTTTTTAAATTTTTTTTTATTAAATCAACATAAAAAACACAAGATACACTTACAATTAGTGCACCAACCCAAAAAACCTCCCTCCCCCTTTCACACTTATTCACACAAAAGGGTTGTTTCTTTCTGTTATTAATATTCTGGTTCCTACATTATATATCAATATATATCAATACAGTCTGCAAGGGATACAGTCCGTAAGCACACATGATTGTGCGTGCTGCTGGTCCACTAATAGTACTAACCTTTAACAGTTCATTTGACTAATTTTCATTAATTACTAGTTTCTATGTACCGTATTTTTCGGAGTATAAGTCGCACCTGCCGAAAATGCATTATAAAGAAGGAAAAAAACATATATAAATCGCACTGGAACCCGGCCAAACTATGAAAAAAACTGCGACTTATAGTCCGAAAAATACGGTAGCTGTTTTTATATTGTTTTACTTTCTTTTTTATTCAAGAAAATGTTTTTAATTTATTTATCTTATTTTATTTTATTTTATTATTATTTAAAAAAAGTACCTTATCTTCGCCATACCTGGTTGTCCAAATTAGGCATAGTAATGTGTTAATTCCACGACTGTATATATCTGTTGATATAAGTATCGGTTGATATTGGTATCGGTAATTAAAGAGTTGGACAATATTGGAATATCGGATATCGGCAAAAAGCCATTATCGGACATCCCTAGTGTGTAGTGAAGCCATACTTGCCAACCCTCCCGAATTTTCCGGGAGACTCCCGAAATTCAGCGCCTCTCCCAAATATTCTCCCGAAAATTTCCCGATTTTCAGCCGGAACTGGAAGCCACGCCCCCTCCAGCTCCATACGGACCTGAGTGAGGACAGCCTTTTTTCATGACGGGAGGACAACAGGGTGACAAGAACTAAATCATCCAGACTAGAGATAAATTGTATTATTATGTTTATCTTACCTAAAAATAAATATATTTATTAATTTACAAAAAAAAACAACTAAATACATGTTTACTATATTTTGCTAAAAACATCAAAATTAATTGTGTTTTTATTTGTATTTTTTTCCTGACTCCTTATTACATCCAGCCATAGAATTATACATTAAAATAAACATATTTGAAATAATTGATTTTAAATGATCATAATAATTCATTTAAAATGACCATATTTAATTATTAAAATAATTGCTTGTTTATCAACAACTTTAGCATTTTATTCATTACATTTTGAAACTCTCAGAAGCCAAATAATGTTATATTCCTTAATATTTATTTATGCAAGTTTGAAGTATCAATTATCTAAACCCAGTTTTGTTTGCATATTTTCAGGATGTAGATATATATATATATATATATATATATATATATATATATATATATATATATATATATATATATATATACACTGTATATGTACGAAATACTTGACTTGGTGAATTCTAGCTGTCAATATACTCCTCCCCTCTTAACCACGCCCCGCCCCACCCCCGACCACGCCCCCACGCCCCCACCCCCCTTCTCCCGAAATCGGAGGTCTCAAGGTTGGCAAGTATGAGTGAAGCCTTCCTTTTTTCTCTCTCCTAAATGCTAAATCCAATAAATAAGGCAAACATGTTCCTTACGCATCCAAATGTAATAAGATATCACACCCTTGGAAGAACATTCACAGTATAAATCATGTTATAAATCGAAGTACAGACAGGAAGTTGCACATAAACAAATAATCCCAAGCCTCTGAAGAGGCGGCAGTAATAAAACATGGGAATAACGCGGAAAAATCGGTTAAATTGGACCTGAGCCAAATCTCCATCATGGAGTTCATGTTCATGTGAAGAATCCACATGAGAAACATATTGGCAGGACTTCTTTCACATCCAACAGTAAAAAAAAAAAAAAAAAAGTTTAAAAAAAGTGAATTTTGTTAGTGCACTTTATCACCTGTGGCCTTTCACAACCTCCCTTTTCCCTCCTACTCCTAACATCCATAATAACTGCAAGGAGCTGAAGGCAGTATATTCACCCAGGAAGATAACCAATAGGGAGGAGGCGGATGTAAGAACTACCATTAAGTAGATATAAGAATGGGGAGAAAAAAACAAACTCTTCCTCAAGGCGGCTTTAAAAAGTAGCATCAAGTAACCACATTCCAGCGCCGTTTTTTTTTTTTACACCTCAGGTAACGCCACACCAGTAGAAAAATGTTGCATGATGGAATATTGTGACATGTTCCTCAACACCTGGATGGTGTTGTAACAGCATGTGGTTTTCATAGGAAGCAGCTGCAAGGGAATGTCTAATCACTATTTCACTTAGTATCTTTTTACCAGTCTTAAAACTGGGTGATGCATTCTTTCTTTAACTCAGTGTTTTTCAACCACTAGTGTGCCGTGGGATACAGTCTGGTGTGCCGTCGCAGATTATCTAATTTCACCTATTTGGGTTAAAAATATTTTTTGCAAACCAGTAATTACAGTCTGAAAATGATGTGTTGTTGTTGAGTGGTAGGTGCTGTCTAGAGCTCGGCAGAGTAACCGTGTAATACTCTTCCATATCAGTAGGTGGCAGCCGGGAGCTAATTGCCTTGTAGATGTCGGAAACAGCGGGAGGCAGGGTGCAGGTAAAAATGTGTCTAATGCTTAAACCATACTTGCCAACCTTGAGACCTCCGATTTCGGGAGGTGGGGGGTGGGGGTTGGAGGCGTGGTCGGGAGTGGGGCAGGGCGTGGTTAAGAGGGGAGGAGTATATTGACAGATAGAATTCACCAAGTCAAGTATTTCATACATATACAGGTAAAAGCCAGTAAATTAGAATATTTTGAAAAACTTGATTTATTTCAGTAATTGCATTCAAAAGGTGTAACTTGTACATTATATTTATTCATTGCACACAGACTGATGCATTGAAATGTTTATTTCATTTAATTTTGATGATTTGAAGTGGCAACAAATGAAAATCCAAAATTCCGTGTGTCACAAAATTAGAATATTACTTAAGGCTAATACAAAAAAGGGATTTTTAGAAATGTAGGCCAACTGAAAAGTATGAAAATGAAAAATATGAGCATGTACAATACTCAATACTTGGTTGGAGCTCCTTTTGCCTCAATTACTGCGTTAATGCGGCGTGGCATGGAGTCGATGAGTTTCTGGCACTGCTCAGGTGTTATGAGAGCCCAGGTTGCTCTGATAGTGGCCTTCAACTCTTCTGCGTTTTTGGGTCTGGCATTCTGCATCTTCCTTTTCACAATACCCCACAGATTTTCTATGGGGCTAAGGTCAGGGGAGTTGACGGGCCAATTTAGAACAGAAATACCATGGTCCGTAAACCAGGCACGGGTAGATTTTGCGCTGTGTGCAGGCGCCAAGTCCTGTTGGAACTTGAAATCTCCATCTCCATAGAGCAGGTCAGCAGCAGGAAGCATGAAGTGCTCTAAAACTTGCTGGTAGACGGCTGCGTTGACCCTGGATCTCAGGAAACAGAGTGGACCGACACCAGCAGATGACATGGCACCCCAAACCATCACTGATGGTGGAAACTTTACACTAGACTTCAGGCAACGTGGATCCTGTGCCTCTCCTGTCTTCCTCCAGACTCTGGGACCTCGATTTCCAAAGGAAATGCAAAATTGGCTTTCGTCAGAAAACATGACTTTGGACCACTCAGCAGCAGTCCAGCTCTTTTTTTCCTTAGCCCAGGTGAGACGCTTTTCGCGCTGTTTCTTGGTCAACAGTGGCTTGACACGAGGTATGCGGCAGTTGAAACCCATGTCTTTCAAGCGTCTCTTGGTGGTGGATCTTGAAGCACTGACTCCAGCAGCTGTCCACTCCTTCTGAATCTCCCCCACATTTTTGAATGGGTTTTTTTTCACAATCTTGACCAGGGCGCGGTGATCCCTATCGCTTGTACACTTTTTCTGACCACAGTTTTTCCTTCCCTTTGCCTCTCCATTAATGTGTTTGGACACAGAGCTCTGAGAACAGCCAGCCTCTTCAGCAATAACCTTTTGTGTCTTTCCCTCCTTGTGCAATGTGTCGATGGTTGCCTTTTGGACAGCTGTCAAATCTGAAGTCTTCCCCATGTTTGTGTAGGCTTCAGGTGTTTTGAGTTAATCAGCTGATTAGTTTGTGGCACCAGGTGTCTTCAAAATTTAACCCTTACACAATATTCTAATTTTGTGACACACGGAATTTTGGATTTTCATTTGTTGCCACTTCAAATCATCAAAATTAAATGAAATAAACATTTGAATGCATCAGTCTGTGTGCAATGAATAAATATAATGTACAAGTTACACCTTTTGAATGCAATTACTGAAATAAATCAAGTTTTTCCAAAATATTCTAATTTACTGGCTTTTACCTGTATATATATATATTAGATATCGAGGGACGGCGTGGCGCAGTGGAAGAATGGCCGTGCGCGACCCGAGGGTCCCTGGTTCAATCCCCACCTAGTACCAACCTCGTCATGTCCGTTGTGTCCTGAGCAAGACACTTCCCCCTTGCTCCTGATGGGTGCTGGTTAGCGCCTTGCATGGCAGCTCCCTCCATCAGTATGTGTGTGAATGGGTAAATGTGGAAGTAGTGTCAAAGCGCTTTGAGTACCTTGAAGGTAGAAAAGCGCTATACAAGTACAACCCATTTATCATTATATATAGCGCACTTTCCGCGCGCGCGATAATGTCACGTTATCGATGAGAAAATGCATTTTTAGACAATATGATTTGCCTGAGCAGCTAGGAGACACCGTGAGTAGCAAGCGGTACAAAGTGGATAAGAAAAGACAGAAAAAAATATACATATTTTTTTATTTTATTTTATTTTATTATTATTATTATTTTTTATACTTGGGACTTCCCGCGGGCCTGATTTTGGACGCTGGCGGGTCGGATCCGGCCGTAGTTTGGGGACCACTGGTTTAGGCCCTTCTTTAAAAAAAACATCAAGTGGCAAACACATTTTCATCAAAAAATATCTCAAAGTGGAATATTTAATGTGACGCAATTGGAGCCTTGAATAAGTCAATAATTCATAATGACATTGATTTTGATTCATTATTATTTTTTGTGTTATTAGAGTAAACATTGCAACATGTGCTTGATACATTTCACCTGTTTGTTCTTTATACCACTTGTTATGTTTTTTATTTTTTTCAATCGTATTTTTAGAATGTGCCGTGGGGCCATTAAAAAATTACCTGCGGGCCACAAATGGCCCCCATAAACTTTCACGAGCAAAAAAAACAGCTTACCACTCGATGATGTCAACTTTGGCACACGCGAGTGATGACGACGCCGCTAAAAATAGTTTGTCTGCGTTAGCACTTATAATAACAATGTCACTAATACTTGGTTGATATTCAAGTCACACAATGTAATTAGAGTATCGCTGGCGCTTTCTGGATGTTTTTTTTTTTTTTTTTTTTTTTTTAAGGTTTAATGGGCGGAATAAATAAACCTCCCATTGGCAAACTTTTGTTTACATTTATTTTTGAGTGGGAATGTACGATAGGCAAAATTAAAAAAAAAAAAGTGCAGTTCCCTTTTAAGGAACTCCCTTTTATAATCAATTTCTAATTGGTTTTGGCTTTAATTTGAACAGTGCTGTGGATCCTTGACTACTGAGCAACCCGACCTTCCAACAGGCTGTCGTGATGCATCAAGTGACGTACGAAGAGAGAGAGAGTGTGTGTGTGTGTGTGTTTGTGTGTGTGTCTGTGTGTTCTTGTATTTCTACCCTTCTTGAGACATCAACAAGGAAAAGTAGCTTCCATATGGGGAGGTGTGAACAAGTTAGGACATAAATCATGGTCCCAATACGGAAAATCATTGCATCTAATAGAGAATGTCTCATTTGCACCCCTGGTGGTGAAATCTATCAAAATTAGGATGGACTCAAAAAGGAGGGATTTTTTCAAATTGATTGTGTGTCGGTTTTAAAAGTGCTCCCCCTCTGGTCAACATATGAAATAACAAGTGTGTGTAAAAATTTGAAGCACTCCCCCTCTCGCCAACATATGTAATAACTGGTGTTTGTAAGAAATTGAAATGCGCCCCCTTTGGACAAAATAAAATAAAAATTAAAAAATAACATTTTCGGATTATACATTTGTTTTAAATAAAATAAGTATGTATATAGAGACATACAGTATGTAATAACTTGTAGTAAATAATGCATATTAAAAACAAATTACAAAAAAATAATAATAATGATAATAAAAAAATGCAAAATAGTGACATTTGTCATATAATTCTGACTTGTATTTGTATATATATAAGGTATTGTACTTGTATATATATAAGGTATTGCCAATTGGTGTGTTGTTCTTGTAAAATAGTGACATTTTTTGAGTAAAATTATGACTTTTGACTTAAGTAAAATTCCAATTATTATTATAATATTGCCAAAATGTTAAAGTTTTCTCATATAATTATGACTTTCGTCTTTTCATAATATGTAATAACAAGTGTTTGTAAGAAATTGAAATGCGCCCCCTTTGGCCAAAATAAAATAAAAAAAATAAAAATAAATTTTCGGACTATAAAAAAATTAAAATAAAATAAGTATGTATACAGAGACACACTGTATTTAAGTAAATAATGAATATTAAAAAACAATTACAATAAATAATACCAAAAAAAAATTAAAAGCAGTCTTTTTTTTTACAATGTGTCGACTTTTTTCTTATAAAATTGGGAACAATTTCTCATATTTTTTCTGTTTCTGTAATACTGTAATATTTTCTCATAAAAGTATTACTTTTTCAACATTTGTCATATAAAATTCTGACTTTTATCACAATATTGCCAATTTTTGTGACATTTTTTGAGTACAATTATGACTTTCGACTTAAGTAAAAATCTGATTATTATTATAGTATTGCCAAAATGTTAAAGTTTTCTTATAAAATTATGACTTTTGTCTTTTCATAAAATTGCCCAAAAGTTAAGCTTTTCTTGTAAAATTGCAACTGATATCGAGTAAAATTCCAACTTGTATCATAATATCGCACAAATGTTCAGTTTTTCGTGTAAAATGTTGACTTGCGTTGAGTAAAATTACGACTTTTATTATAATACTCGAGGTAGGCATTTTTCGGAGGTCTCAAGAAGATGACAAATACAAGAACGTGTGTGGGTGTGTGTGTTCTTGTATTTCTACCCTTCTTGAGACAACAACAAGGAAAAGTAGCTTCCATATGAGGAGGTGTGAACAAGTTAGGACATAAATCATGGTCCCAATACGGAAAACCATTGCATCTAATAGAGAATGTCTCATTTGCACCCCTGGTGGTGAAATCTATCAAAATTAGGAGGGATTTGTTCAAATTGATTGTGTGTCGGTTTTAAAAGTGCTCCCCCTTTGGTCAACATATGTAATAACAAGTGTTTGTAAGAAATTGAAATGTGCCCCCTTTGGCCAACATAAAATACAAATAAAAAATAAAAATTTTCGGACTATAAAAAAATTTAAAATAAAATAAGTATGTATACAGAGACACACTGTATTGAAGTGAATAATGAATATTAAAAAACAATTACAAACAAAACATTTTTTAAACAATTAATTAAAGGCAGTCTTTTTTTTTTATAATGTGTCGACTTTTTTCTGTTTCTGTAATACTATAATATTTTCTCATGAAATTATTACTTTTTCATGCAACATTTGTCATGTAAAATTCTGACTTTTATCACAATATTGTCAATTTTTGTGACATCTTTTGAGTAAAATTATGACTTTCGACTTAAGTAAAAATCTGATTATTATTATTGTATTGCCAAAATGTTAAAGTTTTCTTATAAAATTATGACTTTTGTCTTTTCATAAAATTGCCCAAAAGTAAAGCTTTTCTTGTAAAATTGCGAGTAAAATTCCAACTTTTCTCATAATACCACACACATGTTCAGTTTTTCTTGTAAAATGTTGACTTGCGTTGAGTAAAATTACGACTTTTATTATAATACTCGAGGTAGGCATTTTTCGGAGGTCTCAAGAAGGTGACAAATACAAGAACGTGTGTGTGTTTGTGTGTTCTTGTATTTCTGCCCTTCTTGAGACATCAACAAGGAAAAGTAGCTTCCGTATGAGGACCGGTGAACAAGTTAGGACATAAATCATGGTCCCAATACGGAAAACCATTGCATCTAATAGAGAATGTCTCATTTGCACCCCTGGTGGTGAAATCTATCAAAATTAGGGTGGACCCAAATAGGAGGGATTTTTTCAAATTGATTGTGTGTCGTTTTAAAAGTGCTCCCCCTCTGGTCAACATATGCAATAACAAGTGGGTGTAAAAAATTGAAGCCCTGCCCCTCTGGCCAACATATGTAATAACAAGTGTGTGTAACAAATTGAAATGCGCCCCCTTTGGCCAAAATTAAATACAAATAAATAAATAAAAACTCGGACTATAAAAAAAAACAAAAACAAAAAAAAAGATGTATATAGAGACATACTTAGTAGTAACTTGAAGTGAATAATGAATATTAAATACCAATTACAAACAAAAAATAAAACAATTAAAAAAACCAACTAAAAGCAGTCTTTTTCTCACAGTGTCGACTTTTTTCTCATAAAATTGGGAACAACTTCTCATATTCTTTCTGTTTCTGTGATATTGCAATATTTTCTCGTACAATTATTACTTTTTCATGCAAAATGGTGACATTTGTCATATAAAATTCTGACTTGTATCACAATATTGCCAATTGATGTGTTGTTCTTAGTGAAATTCTTTGAGTAAAATGATGACTTTTAAATTAGGTAAAATTCCGATTATTATTATAACGTTGCCAAAATTTTAAAGTTTTCTTATAAAATTATGACTTTTGTCTTTTCATAAAATTGCTGTGTTGGCCCTGTGATGAGGTGGCGACTTGTCCAGGGTGTACCCCGCCTTCCGCCCGATTGTAGCTGAGATAGGCTCCAGCGCCCCCCGCCACACCGAAGGGAATAAGCGGTAGAAAAAGGATGGATGAATGGATGGATGCCCAAATGTTAAGCTTTTCTTGTAAAATTGCGACTGATATTGAGTAAAATTCCAACGTTTATCATAATATCGCACAAATGTTCAGTTTTTCTTGTAAACTGTTGACTTGCGTTGAGTAAAATTACAACTTTTATTATAATGCTAGAGGTTGTATATTACCATGAATTGATTAACGTGGACCCCGACTTAAAGGGGAACATTATCACCAGACCTATGTAAGCGTCAATATATACCTTCATGTTGCAGAAAAAAGACCATATATTTTTTTAACCGATTTCCGAACTCTAAATGGGTGAATTTTGGCGAATTAAACGCCTTTCTATTATTCGCGATGACGTCACAATGTGAGGTCACATCGGAAAGCAATCCGCCATTTTCTCAAACACCGAGTCAAATCAGCTCTGTTATTTTCCGTTTTTTCGACTGTTTTCCGTACCTTGGAGACATCATGCCTCGTCGGTGTGTTGTCGGAGGGTGTAACAACACGAACAGGGACGGATTCAAGTTGCACCAGTGGCCCAAAGATGCGAAAGTGGCAAGAAATTGGACGTTTGTTCCGCACACTTTACCGACGAAAGCTATGCTACGACAGAGATGGCAAGAATGTGTGGATATCCTGCGACACTCAAAGCAGATGCATTTCCAACGCTAAAGTCAAAGAAATCTGCCGCCAGACCCCCATTGAATCTGCCGGAGTGTGTGAGCAATTCAGAGACAAAGGACCTCGGTAGCACGGCAAGCAATGGTGGTAGTTTGTTCCCGCAGACGAGCGAGCTAAACCCCCTGGATGTCTTGGCTCACACCGTCCCTTATGCCACCGAAGATGATCAAGAGAAGAATATCGACCCTAGCTTCCCTGGCCTGCTGACATCAACTCCGAAACTGGACAGATCAGCTTTCAGGAAAAGAGCGCGGATGAGGGTATGTCTACAGAATATATTAATTGATGAAAATTGGGCTGTCTGCACTCTCAAAGTGCATGTTGTTGCCAAATATATTTCATATGCTGTAAACCTAGTTCATAGTTGTTAGTTTCCTTTAATGCCAAACAAACACATACCAATCGTTGGTTAGAAGGCGATCGCCGAATTCGTCCTCGCTTTCTCCCGTGTCGCTGGCTGTCGTGTCGTTTTCGTCGTTTTCGCTTGCATACGGTTCAAACCGATATGGCTCAATAGCTTCAGTTTCTTCTTCAATTTCGTTCTCGCTACCTGCCTCCACACTACAACCATCCGTTTCAATACATGCGTAATCTGTTGAATCGCTTAAGCCGCTGAAATCCGAGTCTGAATCCGAGCTAATGTCGCTATAGCTTGCTGTTCTATGCGCCATGTTTGTTTGTATTGGCATCACTATGTGACGTCACAGGAAAATGGACGGGTGTATATAACGATGGTTAAAATCAGGCACTTTGAAGCTTTTTTTAGGGATATTGCGTGATGGGTAAAATTTTGAAAAAAACTTCGAAAAATATAATAAGCCACTTGGAACTGATTTGTAATGGTTTTAACCATTCTGAAATTGTGATAATGTTCCCCTTTAACGTTTTCTTATAAAATTATGACTTTCGTCTTTTCATAAAATTGCCCAAATGTTAAGCTTTTCTTGTAAAATTGCGACTGATAGAGTAAAATTCCAACTTTTATCATAATATCGCACACATGTTCATTTTTCTTGTAGACTGTTGACTTGCGTTGAGTAAAATTACGACTTTTATTATTATATTAGAGGTAGTATATTACCATGAATTGATTAACGTGGACCCCGACTTAAACAAGTTAAAAAACTTATTCGAGTGTTACCATTTAGTGGTCAATTGTAAAAAACTATGTACTGTTGGGGAGGAGACCCTGCCCCAAGTGGAGGAGTTCAAGTACCTCGGAGTCTTGTTCACGAGTGAGGGAAAAGTGGATCGTGAGATCGACAGGCGGATCGGTGCGGCATCTTCAGTAATGCGGACGCTGTATCGATCCGTTGTGGTGAAGAAGAAGCTGAGCCGGAAGGCAAAGCTCTCAATTTACCGGTCGATCTATGTTCCCATCCTCACCTATGGTCATGAGCTTTGGGTTATGACCGAAAGGACAAGATCACGGGTACAAGCGGCCGAAATGAGTTTCCTCCGCCGGGTGGCGGGGCTCTCCCTTAGAGATAGGGTGAGAAGCTCTGTCATCCGGGGGGAGCTCAAAGTAAAGCCGCTGCTCCTCCACATCGAGAGGAGCCAGATGAGGTGGTTCGGGCATCTGGTCAGGATGCCACCCGATCGCCTCCCTCGGGAGGTGTTTAGGGCACGTCCGACCGGTAGGAGGCCACGGGGAAGACCCAGGACACGTTGGGAAGACTATGTCTCCCGGCTGGCCTGGGAACGCCTCGGGATCCCCCGGGAGGAGCTGGACGAAGTGGCTGGGGAGAGGGAAGTCTGGGCTTCCCTGCTTAGGCTGCTGCCCCCGCGACCCGACCTCGGATAAGCGAAAGAAGATGGATGGATGGATGCATTGATGTACTGTACTGTGCAATCTACTAATAAAAGTCTCAATCAATCAATCAAGTCTTTTTTTGTAGGTCTCAAGAAGGTGACAAATACAAGAACGTGTGTGTGTGTGTGTGTGTGTGTGTGTGTCAGGAGAAGAGAAAGGATGTTGGAGGTCGCTCTCATTAGCGGAAACAAGAGCCAGTGTCACTTCTAGATTGTTCTAGTTGCCAGACAGCAAGGACAGGCTCACATCTTGGATTTCTTTCTGCACAACACACACACACACACACATGGCCCTTCCCCCCCTTTGTCACGGTTCCTCTTACACCAAGTGCCAAACACGGTGACCCACATTTACATAAAGTCCCCAGCGAGTCGCTCTTCATAGCCGCGGCGGCGGTCAGGTCACTAAATGCCGCCTCGCCTATCGTCCATTCCTGGGCACCCGTTCCATTTTTGGGGTCGAATAAATCGCCCGCCGATGCCACCCGGGCCCTTTTTTTGCGCCGTCGTGAAAAAATCATGGCGCCGAATGGAAAGCAGCACTCGAGAAGGGAGGGGGGGGGGGATAAATAAATGATGGCGTCGGGGTGCAGAGTGCGAATAGTAGCCTTGGAGTTGCAAAAGGGGATGGATGAAAGTGATTAAGGCTTCTCCGGGCCTCTCCTGGCGGTCTCTGCGGACCCCGGCGGATGAGGCTGAGAGCGCGGCGAAGGGACAGGCGAGCTCTCAGGCTGTCGCCGCCAGTGATGCCCCTCCTTACCCAGGAGACCACAACTCATAAAGCTATTATTGCACAGATGGTTTGTGCTTTTTTTTTTGCCTTAAAAAAAAAAAAAACAACAACAAATGCAGCTTGCTGGAATTTTACATCCACTCAGGCTCTTTGTTCATGTCAGAGTGTTGCAGCTTAAAGTGACCGCGCGTTTAATTCCTTGGGCGCTGATTCTACCGACGTGCTGTTGCTCGCCGTCAAAAAAAAAAAGAAAAAAAGGAGCTATCTCACAATCAGGGCGTGAAATGCTGAAGAGCTTCCAGCCAACACGCCTGCTGCATGGTGTTTTCTCCCAACTAGTGTTCATTTGACATTTAGTAAATCATTACTGCACTCGTGCCCTTAAGGAACACACACACACATTAAAAAAAAAAAAAAAAAAAAAATGCATATAGACACACACACGTAACCTTTTAATATAACTTCACAAGTTAGGTGACCTGATTCCATTTGTGGCCAAAATTATGACACATTTTTCCCGAGAAGTGTGTGATCAACACCCCTGCAGTGATGTTGCTTTATATAAAAAACAAAAAAAGGTGAGGGCATTTTTATATTTATTTAACACATTTACAGTCGCGATCAAAAGTTTACATACACATAATGTCATGGCTGTCTTGAGTCTCCAATAATTTCTACAACTCTTATTTTTTTGTGATAGAGTGATTGGAGCACATCATTGGCGTTGTTAGGCCTAATTTAAGGGGGCTCAAGCCCCCCTAAAATATTCTTAAGCCCCCCTAAATAATTTGGTGTTTTTTTTTTGTTTTTTTTTACAAATAAATGCCGACATATTCATTATAAAGTGGCTCAAATATGAGTTTAAATAAATAATCATATAACCTGTTATCATTCACTAAGTTTCCCCTTACTTCGTAGCGTAAGGTAGAGAGCCCCTTTCGTGCGTCGGTATCCAATCCATTCCACTTGTTCATATAGAAAATGCCCACATCACTCAAATTCCAGCCCGCATTTTCTCTGCGACCTTGCTTGCGGTCCTGCAGGTGTACAAAGCACATTATCTTCCTTTACAATGAGTGAAGCTGCACAAAACCTTGTGTGTGCAATTGTAAATCATTTATTTTTTAAGTTTTGTGTTTCTTGTAGAATCTATATAAAGTAATATACATAAGCCTATTGTTAAAATAATGAAAAAAAACATCATTAAATATATCTGTTTTATTGTATTGTTACATTAAAAGCTGTTTTATTATTATAGGATGGCTTGTTAAACATTAAATAGGATTTTCAGAGGGAGGAAAAACCAAGACATTTAATATAAAATGTAAAATGAATAAATACATAAAAAGAAAAAGAAAATATATGGTTAAAAGCCATCGTCCCGGGGAGCATTTCATTTCGCCCCGTGCATTTTTTTTAAATAATAATAATAACAATGAATAATTTCTAAGTCTTTGTTAGCCGTTTGTGAAGTTTTGTGCTCGTGCTTAACGTTCGCTCGCATCCTGTGCATCTCCTGGGGGCAAAGCCCCCCCTGTCCTTAAAAGCTAGTGACGCCCCTGGAGCACATACTTGTTGGTCACAAAAAAAAAAATTCATGATGCTTGGTTATTTTATGAATTTATTATACGTCAACTGAAAATGTGACCAAATGTGCTGGGTCAAAAGTATACATACATCATACTTGCCAACCTTGAGACCTCCAATTTCGGGAGGTGGGGGGTGGGGGGATGGGGGGCGTGGTTGGGGCGTGGTTAAGAGGGGAGGAGTATATTTACAGTCAAGTAAATATACAGTAAAGTCAAGTATTTCATATATATATATATATATATATATATATATATATATATATATATACATATATAAGAAATACTTGACTTTCAGTAAATTCTAGCTATATATATATATATATATATATATATATATATATATATATATATATATATATATATATATATATATATATATATATATATATATATATATATATATATATATATATATTTATATGTATATAAATAAAATAAATACTTGAATTTCAGTGTTCATTTATTTACACATATCACATACACCGTATTTTTCGGAGTATAAGTCGCACCTGCCAAAAATGCATTATAAAGAAGGAAAAAAACCATATATAAGTCGCACTGGAGCCCGGGCAAACTATGAAAAAAACTGCGACTTATAGTCCGAAAAATACGGTACACACACATAACACTCATCTACTCATTGTTGAGTTAAGGGTTGAATTCTCCATCCTTGTTCTATTCTCTGTCACTATTTTTCTAACCATGCTGAACACCCTCTCTGATGATGCATTGCTGTGTGGCACGCACAAAAGTGCTTTCATCAAATGCACTAGAGTCTGGAATCTTCCATCTCTCCCTAGCATGGCCCAAAACCGGTCAATCTTTGCTTGCTGAGGAAGATCTTCACTGCCAAGCACTTGGTAGTCCACTACTTCTTCCCGGAGGCTATCCAGGTCCAATCGCAGCTGCGGCTTGGAACTTTCAAGCGTATTTCTTCATCTTACTCGTCGTCGGCGTCGCCACGGCTGTATCTTGCTTGTTCTTCTGCTTCGTCTCCTTGTTGTGTGCGCAGTTGTGCACTGCACTCTCTAAAAGCCCTAGATGTTATTGTCACATATGCATGTACAATAGATGGCAGTATTGTCCTGTTTAAGAGTGTCACAACATTGCTGTTTACGGCAGACGAACTGCTTTACGGTAGACAAAAACGTGACTGCTGTTGTTGTGTGTTGTTGCCGCGCTGGGAGGACGTTAATGAAACTGCCTAACAACAAACCCACATAAGAAACCAAGAACTCGCCCTCCATCATTCTACAGTTATAACGTGATCGGGCAGGCACGCTGTTTATATTGTGGGAAAGCGGACGTGAAAACGGTCTGTCCTCACTCAGGTCCGCATGGAGCTGGAGGGGGCGTGGCCTCCAGCTCCGCCTGAATTTCGGGAGATTTTCGGGAGAAAATTTGTCCCAGGAGGTTTTCGGGAGAGGCGCTGGATTTCGGGAGTCTCCCGGAAAATCCGGGAGGGTTGGCAAGTATGACATACATCAATGTTAATATTTGGTTACATGTCCCTTTGGCAAGTTGCAAGTTTCACTGCATTAAGGCGCTTTTGGTAGCCATCCACTCGTCTTGACAAAATTGGTGCCGTTCAGCTGAATTTGTTGGTTTTCTGACATGTACTTGTTTCTTCAGCATTGCCCACACGTTTAAATCAGGACTTTGGGAAGGCCATTCTAAAACCTTCATTCTAGCCCAGTGGTTCTTAACCTTGTTGGAGGTACCGAACCCCTCCAGTTTCATATGCGCATTCACCGAACCCTTCTTTAGTGAAAAATACAATGTTTTTTTTTTCAAATTCAAGACAAAGTTGTATGTTTTTGGTAACACTTTAGTATGGGGAACATATTCTAAGTAACAAAAACTTAATTTAGAGTTATTTGGACACTAGGGGAACATATTCTAAGTAATAAAGACTTAATTTAGAGTTATTTGGTTAGGGTTAGGGTTAGGGTTAGACGGTTAGTGTTATAATAAGGCCATGCCGAATAAGGCATTAATAAGTACTTAATAATGACTAGTTAAGAGCTAATATGTTACTAATTTGCATGTTAATAAGCAACTAATTAATGGTGAATATGTTCCCCATACTCAAGTGTTACCATGTTTTTTACTGGTGCACAAAATGAACCGTGCATGAACATCACCTTGTTCAAAGAACAAAACCAACACAGTGCATAAACTCACAACAAATTACACACCTGCAAATCAGTGTGACTTCTGGTGTTGCCGTATCCGTAATACGCCGATAGGGAGAAGTTTTTATTTACACGATGAGTTGGGTGTGTCCTGACCTGAAGGCGGAGGCTCCGCCGAACCCCTCAGGCCGACTCACCGAACCCCTAGGTTTCGATCGAACCCAGGTTAAGAACCACTGGCTTAGACACTTTACTCTCTGTAAAGCACCAGTTCCATTGGCAGCAAAACAGGCCCAGAGCATATTACTACCACCACCATGCTTGACGGTGGGAATGGTGTTCCTGGGATTAAAGGCCTCACCTTTTCTCCTCCAAACATATTGCTGGGTATTGTGGCCAAACAGCTCATTTTTTGTTTCATCAGACATCACATGGACAAAGATAAGACTTTCTGGAGGAAAGTTCTGTGGTCAGATGAAACAAAAATTGAGCTGTGAAGTGAAATATATTTTATATATAGCGCTTTTACACTAGCGACTCAAAGCGCTTTACATTGAGAAACCTGTTATCTATATTCATACTACATTTACACCAGTTTGGGTGGCACTGGGAGCAAGTTAATACCTGTGATCAGCATTGGTATTGGTATCGGCGTCACTCATGGATAATCGGCATCAAAATGAGAAGCATAAAACCCTGATTGGAACAAAACTGGTAAGAACAACATGGACTAAATGTATGTAGTGTGTAATGTTTTTGGGAACAGCACAACTGGCTGAGGGGTGGCAATGCCATCCCATAGTAATGTGTGACTAGTGTTGTCCCGATACCAATATTTTGGCGGTATATTACCAAATATGATTCATTAGTATCGCGGTACTATACTAATACCGGTATACCGTACAACCCTATGTGTGACAAGCATGAAAAACAAGCTACCAGTCCCTTGTGGCTTTGTATGGTTCTTCCAAACACTACTGACGGTTTGTTGGATACTAAATAATTGTAAAACCGCCACAAAAAGCATACTTGCCCACCTTCCCGGATTTTCCGGGAGACTCCCGAAATTCAGCGCCTCTCCCGAAAACCTCCCGGAAGAAATTTTCTCCCGAAAATCTCCCGGGATTCAGCCGGAGCTGGAGGCCACGCCCCCTCCAGCTCCATGCGGACCTGAGTCCAGTGTGCGCACACAAGGAGACGAAGCAGAAGAACGAGACCGTAGTCGAAGAGCGCAGGGGAGACACTTCTCCAGGGCCGATGTATGCTCGGGGCAACACCCTTCACCTTACCACGACTTTAGGGTGAATGATGAGTCCAGCGATTAGTTGCAAATCTTGCTTTATTGATTGCTTGCACACAGCCAATCCAACACAAAACCAACTAGTCCCTCCCCGCACTCACGCTACCGCTCCCTCTCTTCTCTCGCCCACACACTCACTGACGTCACTCACCTCACATGCTGTCACCTATTAAAGGGCCACACACACACACATACTCTACTCTCATAACACACAGTACAGTTAGTAGAACAACTGTGTTTTCATTACTGTGTATTTGATAGGTGCCATTGCCCCGGAATTGTATTGCGTTGTACTTTCAAGTACAACAATGAGTAGATGAGTGTTATGTGTGTGTATATGTGTAAATAAATGAACACTGAAATTCAAGTATTTATTTTATTTATATATACAATAAAATAAATAAATATATATAGCTAGAATTCACTGAAAGTCAAGTATTTCATACATATACATATATATATACTGTGTGTGTATATATATATATATATATATATATATATATATATATATATATATATATATATATATGTGGTGGGGCGGGGCGTGGTTGGGGGCGTGGTTAAGAGGGGTATATTTACAGCTAGAATTCACCAACTTGAGTATTTCATATATATATATATATATATATATATATATATATATATATATATATATATATATATATATATATATATATATATATATATATATATATATATATATATATATATACATATATATATATATATATATATATATATATATATATATATATATATATATATATATTAACAAGCATATATATATATATATATATATATATATATATATATATATATATATATATATATATGAAATACTCGAGTTGGTGAATTCTAGCTGTAAATATACCCCTCTTAACCACGCCCTGCCCCACCATATATATATATATATATATATATATATATATATATATATATATATATACACACAGTATATATATATATATATATATATATATATATATATATATATATATATATATATATATATATATATATATATATATATATATATATATATATATATATATGTATGAAATACTTGACTTTCAGTGAATTCTAGCTATATATATATTTATTTATTTTATTATATATATAAATAAAATAAATACTTGAATTTCAGTGTTCATTTATTTACACATATACACACACATAACACTCATCTACTCATTGTTGTACTTGAAAGTACAATGCAATACATATATATATATATATATATGTATATATATATATATATATATATGTATATATATATATATGAAATACTTGAGTTGGTGAATTCTAGCTGTAAATATACCCCTCTTAACCACGCCCCCAACCACGCCCCGCCCCACCCCCCCCCACCCCCCACCCCCCACCTCCCGAAAGGTTGGCAAGTATGACAAAAAGACCCCAATCATCCAATCTACTAACGAACACCAACCATGAATTGATTAACGTGGACCCGGACTTAAACAAGTTGAAAAACTTATTCGGGTGTTACCATTTAGTGGTCAATTGTACGGAATATGTACTGTACTGTGCAATCTACCAATAGAAGTCTCAATCAATCAACAACTAGAGTCGATATCAACAAGTTAGTTCCTTACAAGTGTGGCTTCAATAAATTTTTACGGCCATTCCTATCAAAGCGTGTACGGAATTTAGGTAAATTCTTCCCAGTGGCTTAAAGCCATCCAAGGCTTGTAAATTCCGACAGAGACGTCAGGGTGTGAGCGTCACCTGTCTTGTATCCGCGGTGCCTCTTGCAGGCCCCGTCAGGCCTTCACACATCTTCCACATGTGCTAAACTTCCTCGCGGCTCACTCTCCTCGCATCATTGCAGAGGCTGAGGGACGGAAGACGATAAAAAAAACCAAACAATATGGAGGGCCACGCATCTGTCCGCACGCCTGTCGTCCTCTGGACGGCTGACGGACAGGGTTTGGATGGACAGGAGTCATTGTTGATGGCTTCACAGAAGATTAGGTTCCTCTGCACACCCTAATGGGATCCGATTTTGCTTCAAAAATGAGCCGTGTCGATTCTTCCGGAAAATCGATACCTGTGTCAGAAACGTATATATTTTTTATGATAATAAAATATTTTTTCACCTTAACACAAAACTATGTTGTCCAGTTGTTATATCTTGTTTCCTTACATTTTTAAGTCTCATTTGCAAGTTTGATGTGTTGCCTACCATATCTACCATGAATTGATTAACGTGGACCCCGACTTAAACAAGTTGAAAAACGTATTGGGGTGTTACCATTTAGTGGTCAATTGTACGGAAGATGTACTGTACTGTGCAATCTACTAATAAAAGTTTCAATCAATCAATCAAAAGCCTTAGCCAAAAAAAGTAGTCTTTGCCATTAAGTTGACTGTGCCATTTTCTTTTGTTGAGCCCTACATAGTGTTTTTACAGTATTGTAACATGCATTTTAGTTGTAGTTTTCATTAAAAAACATTTGGAGGTGTTGAAATCGCCATCGCTAATGCTAACCGGTATCATGTGTATGGCATATTCAATGTAAATTAGCATCGCGCTACCGCAATGTGAAAAGCAGAGCCTTATTTTTTAGCACTTTCCATCAGACATGCTTGCTCTGTTGGCATAGTGGTTCTGGTTAATAGCGTGAGAGTCCAGTCCATAGTGGATCTAGTTAATTGTGTGAGAGTCCAGCCCATAGTGGGTCTAACATAATAGTGTGAGAGTCCAGTCCATAGTGGATCGAGTTAATATTGTGACAGTCCAGTCCATAGTGGATCTAACATAATAGTGTGAGAGTCCAGTCCATAGTGGATGTAACATAATAGTGTGAGAGTCCAGTCCATAGTGGATCTAGTTAATAGTGTGAGAGTCCAGTCCATAGTGGATCGAAAATAATAGTGTGAGAGTCCAGTCCATAGTGGATCGAGTTAATATTATGACAGTCCAGTCCATAGTGGATGTAACATAATAGTGTGAGAGTCCAGTCCATAATGGATCTAGTTAATAGTGTGAGAGTCCAGTCCATAGTGGATCTAACATAATAGTGTGAGAGTCCAGTCCATAGTGGATCTAGTTAATAGCGTGAGAGTCCAGTCCATAGTGGATCTAACATAATAGTGTGAGAGTCCAGTCCATAGTGGATCTAACATAATAGTGTGAGAGTCCAGTCCAGAGTGGATCTAGTTAATAGTGTGAGAGTCCAGTCCTTAGTGGATCCAACATAATAGTGTGAGAGTCCAGTCCATAGTGGATCTAACATAATAGTGTGAGAGTCCAGTCCATAGTGGATCTAACATAATAGTGTGAGAGTCCAGTCCATAGTGGATCTAGTTAATAGTGTGAGTGTCCAGTCCATAGTGGATCTAATATAATAGTGTGAGAGTCCAGTCCATAGTGGATCTAACATAATAGCGTGAGAGTCCAGTCCATAGTGGATGTAACATAATAGTGTGAGAGTCCAGTCCATAGTGGATCTAGTTAATAGTGTGAGAGTCCAGTCCACAGTGGATGTAACATAATAGTGTGAGATTCCAGTCCATAGTGGATCTAGTTAATAGTGTGAGAGTCCAGTCCATAGTGGATCTAGTTAATTGTGTGAGAGTCCAGTCCATAGTGGATCTAACATATTGGTGTGAGAGTTCAGTCCATAGTGGATTTAACATAATAGTGTGAGAGTCCAGTCCATAGTGGATCTAACATAATAGTGTGAGAGTCCAATCCATAGTGGATCTAACATAATAGTGTGAGAGTCCAGTCCATAGTGGATCTAGTTAATAGTGTGATAGTCCAGTCCATAGTGGATCTTGCATAATAGTGTGAGAGTCCAGTCCATAGAGGATGTAACATAATAGTGCGAGTCCAGTCCATAGTGGATCTAACATTATAGTGTGAGAGTCCAGTCCATAGTGGATCTAATATAATAGTGTGAGTGTCCAGTCCATAGTGGATCAAGTTAATAGTGTGAGAGTCCAGTCCATAGTGGATGTAACATAATAGTGTAAGAGTCCAGTCCATAGTGGATCTAACATAATATTTTGAGAGTCCAGTCCATAGTGGATCTAGTTAATATTGTGAGAGTCCAGTCCATAGTGGATCTAGTTAATAGAGTGAGAGTCCAGTCCATGGTGGATCTAACATAATAGTGTGAGAGTCCAGTCCATAGTGGATCTTACATAATAGTGTGAGAGTCCAGTCCATAGTGGATCTAACATAATAGTGTGAGAGTCTAGTCCACAGTGGAGCTACCAAAATAGTGTGAGAGTCCAGTCCATAGTGGATCTAGTTAATAGTGTGAGAGTCCAGTCCATAGTGGATGTTACATAATAGTGTTAGAGTCCAGTCCATAGTGGATCTAGTTAATAGTGTGAGAGTCCAGTCCATAGTGGATCTAGTTAATTGTGTGAGGGTCCAGTCCATAGTGGATCTACCATAATAGTGTGAGAGTCCAGTCCATATTGGATCTATTTAATATTTTTAGAGTCCAGTCCATAGTGGATCTACCATAAAAGTGTGAGAGTCCCGTCCATAGTGGATCTAGTTAATATTGTGAGAGTCCAGTCCATAGTGGATCTAGTTAATAGTGTGGGAGTCCAGTCCATAGTGGATCTAACATAATAGTGTGAGAGTCCAGTCCATGGGGGATCTAACATAATAGTGTGAGAGTCCAGTCCATAGTTGATCTAACATAATAGTGTGAGAGTCCAGTCCATAGTGGATCTAGTTAATAGTGTGAGAGTCCAGTCCATGGTGGATCTAACATAATAGTGTGAGAGTCCAGTCCATAGTAGATCTAACATAATAGTGTGAGTCCAGTCCATAGTTGATCGAGTTAATAGTGTGAGAGTCCAGTCCATAGTGGATCTAACATAATAGTGTGAGAGTCTAGTCCACAGTGGATCTAAGATAATATTTTCAGAGTCCAATCCATAGTCAATCAATCAATCAATGTTTATTTATATAGCCCTAAATCACAAGTGTCTCAAAGGGCTGCACAAGCCACAACGACATCCTCGGTACAGAGCCCACATAAGGGCAAGGAAAAACTCACCCCAGTGGGACGTCGATGTGAATGACTATGAGAAACCTTGGAGAGGATCGCATATTAACTAGTGGATCTAGTTAATATTGTGAGAGTCCAGTCCATAGTGGATCTAGTTAATAGTGTGGGAGTCCAGTCCATAGTGGATCTAACATAATAGTGTGAGAGTCCAGTACATGGGGGATCTAACATAATAGTGTGAGAGTCCAGTCCATAGTTGATCTAACATAATAGTGTGAGAGTCCAGTCCATAGTGGATCTAGTTAATAGTGTGAGAGTCCAGTCCATGGTGGATCTAACATAATAGTGTGAGAGTCCAGTCCATAGTAGATCTAACATAATAGTGTGAGTCCAGTCCATAGTTGATCGAGTTAATAGTGTGAGAGTCCAGTCCATAGTGGATCTAACATAATAGTGTGAGAGTCTAGTCCACAGTGGATCTAAGATAATATTTTCAGAGTCCAATCCATAGTCAATCAATCAATCAATGTTTA
>NC_084579.2:12605532-12655532 GCF_033978685.3 Nerophis lumbriciformis | reverse complement strand
GCTAACTCAATATCGCGACCTCTGACCCGCCCCATGCTGTGCCTGCAGTAGCCTTTCTTGTTACATTTTATAGGGTCAGGGGTTCACGGCCCATCCATCAACGTCTAATAGACTTTGGGTGCGATGCTTATTTTTAGCCAAAGACGCGGTGGAAGCGGGTGAATGAGATGAAGATTTATTGTTTCGGTCACCAAAAAAGTGGACCAAATGAGTCACGAGGCAGCGTTCCCTGGGGGTCACGACCAATATCATTCCCAGCCCCCTTAACTCTGTTGTTAATGGTCCAACACACTTTCAACCGCTTGGTGCTGAATCCACCTGTTGTTGATTCTACTTCCAAAGGCTCAAAATTCTCACCTAATTACTGAAAATGTCGTCATTAGGCCCTTTTCCATGAACTTTTGGCCCCTGGAACTATATACACACTAAAAAATGTTGGGTTAAAAAAATAACCCAATTTCAACCCAACGGCTGGTTATTTTAACTCAACATTTTGGGTACATTTTTTCAACCCAATTTTTGCGTTGAATTATACATCCATCCATCCATTTTCTACCGCTTGTCCCGTTCGGGGTCGCGGGGGGTGCTGGAGCCTATCTCAGCTGCATTTGGCGGGGTACACCCTGGACAACGGTATATATATATATATATATATATATATATATATATATATATATATATATATATATATATAAATAAAAATAAATAAATAAATAAAAGATATATATATATATATATATATATATATATATATATATATATATATATATATATATATATATATATATATATATATATATATATATTATAAAAATTAGTTTTATAAATAATATACCATAGTAAGTAAACAAAAATATGTTGATTCTATTTCCAAAGGCTCAAAATTCTCACCTAATTACTGAAAATGTCGTCATTAGGCCCTTTTCCATGAACTCTTGGCTCCTGGAAATTTATATACACACTAAAAAATATTGGGTTGAAAAAATAACCCAGTTTTAACACAACTGCTGGTTATTTTAACTCAACATTTTGGGTTAATTTTTTCAACCCAACTTTTGCGTTGAATTATACATCCATCCATCCATTTTCTACCGCTTGTCCCGTTCGGGGTCGCTGGAGCCTATCTCAGCTGCATTTGGCGGGGTACACCCTGGACAACTGTATATATATATATTTATATATACACATATATATATATATATATATATATAAAAATAAAAAAAATAAAAAATTAAATATATATATATAAAATATATATATATATATATATATATATATATATATATATATATATATATATATATATATATATATATATATATATATATATATATATACATATACATTTATAAAAATTAGTTTTATAAATAATATACCATAGTAAGTAAACAAAAATATGTTGATTCTACTTCCAAAGGCTCAAAATTCTCACCTAATTACTGAAAATGTCGTCATCAGGCCCTTTTCCATGAACTTTTGGCTCCTGGAAATATATATACACACTAAAAAATATTGGGTTAAAAAAATAACCCAATTTTAACCCAACTGCTGGTTATTTTAACTCAACATTTTGGGTTAATTTTTTCAACCCAACTTTTGCATGGAATTATTTAACCAAAAAGTTGAGTTGTGATTACTCAATGTTGGGTTACTCCCAACCAAACTATTGGGTTGAATTATTTAACCCAAAAGTTGAGTTATGCTAACTCAATGTTGGTTGATTCATAACCAAACTATTGGGTTGAATTTATTTAACGCAAAAGCTGAGTTATGATCTCTACAATGTTGGGTTATTCCCAACCCAACTATTGGGTTGCACAATTTAGCGCTCCATGATCCAATAGTTGGTTAAAAATTATACATTTTACTGCTGGTTTGTCTTACTCCTTCCCAACTACTGATCAAAAATATATATTTATTCCATTAAAATATACTCAAGATATAAGTGAATTTTATTTTTTTTACAAGAATTGCCTTGTATGGTCATAGTAGTCCTATACAGCATGCTCAAATATTTTCATGTACAGAAGATGTGTGATTGTAAATAATGTCAATTCCCTTCAAGAAAAAAGTAAATTTTTAATAAAATTAAAAAAAAGCCTTTTACCCAAAAATGCGTTACTCATTGAAAAACAACTCAAAAATGGTTCATCGTTTTGAAAACCCAGAAATTGAGTGAAAATAATACCCATACAACCCAAAAAATGAGTTGCTCGTTAGAATAACTATAGTTGAAAATAACTATAAAATTATTGTTGTCATGTCTGTGTGATCATGTTTTTGTTTTGGTCATGTTTGGTTTTGTTTTTGGACTTTTTGTGCACTTTTGTTTTGTCACCATAGCAACCATTAGTTTTCACCTGTCACGTCACGCACCTGTTTCACGTTTTGAGTCACGCACCTGTTTTCATTAATCATGTCTATAGTATTTAAGTTCATTGTTTTCAGTTTGTCGTTCTGACGACATCCCCACATTTATGCTCTGCACATTTCTGACACTTTTGTTCATGTCCATTGTTCACGCTGCTCCTTTTTGTCCATGCCAAGTAAGTTTTGTTTATTATTGCCACAGTTAGTGTTTTTTCTTGTTCATAGTTTTTGCCCTTGTTTAAGTGTTTGGTTTCATAGTTTGTTCTCCGCCATTGTGCGCGCCTTTTGTTTACTTCCTTGTTTTGTATTTATAGTGTTTAAATAAAAATGTACCTTCATTCCCGTCTCGCCCGAGCCAACTTTCCGTTGCATCCCGGAAAAGCAAACACCCAGGACCAAGTCATGACAATTGTGATATATATTGTAAGAGCACGAGGGGAAGGGCGCGTCCGGACAGCCCTGTGTAAGTCCATCCATCCATCCATTTTCTACTGCTTGTCCCTTTCGGGGTCGCCGTGTTGATACTAGGGACAGATAGTGCTCAGACAACTTGTATTAGAATTGTATCCAATAGGGAATAAATACTTCTGATTTTAAATTTACGCATCGTGTCCTCTTTAAACATCTTCTGGCTCCAGATTAAAGGAATACGTTGACACCTTATAACCCAAAAAATGGGTTGCTCTTCATAAAAAAATAACCCCAAAATTTAACCCAACACGAGCAACTCATAAATTGGGTTATCAAAATAACCCAGCATTTTTTTAGTGTGTAGGTTCCGGTCGAAGTGTGTTGTTTGTGTTTCCACCGCATTTCACAGTTCAGGGTATGATTATACAAATCTGAGGATATATATACAGTATATTGCATTCATGCTAGCATGTCTTACAAAGTATTTAGAGCCCACAGTGGATGCATCAAATGTTATTTAAAGTCATGTGACAATTTTAGGCAGCAAATGTTCTTAAACCATCCTAGTGGTTTTTTTTAGTTTTTTTTTTACAAATGAAATAAAATCCCCTAATCTCGTTCAATAAGAGAATCTAGATTTGAGATATTGGAGCAAATTGCTTGGAACAATGTTTTCATGCGCAATCCGTTCTAATGGGATTTCCCCTTTGATCTTCTCGAAATAATCCATCACAATTTAAAGAGTACAGGTTGGTCGCATTACTGGGATTAATGAAAACAAACGGAAGGGGGTGGGGGTGGGGGGACCAAAAAGGACTTTCAGAACACGAAGTTAACCATGAAAAAAAACATCTAATATTTGCATATTATTATTATTATTATTTTATCTTATTTTGTATCGTCTTGTTGCACAAAGGCAGATTATTTCATGTTCCACACATTTCCTGCAACATTTTCAATGTTCTGCGTAAATTGCTTTTTTAAACCGTAAAAACTGAAAAACAAACAAATATACAAGATGGTATAGCTAAGTTTATAGTTTCTACTTACATCTTTTGTTAAAAAAAATATATATTTATTTGCAGTATTACCTCAATTTATGAGTGGTTTGAGATAAGAGCTGTCTCTCGGCTAATTGCTATGCTTTAAGTTACAAGCAAACATTTGAGTTACAAGCATGAACCCACAAAAAACATCTGTTCTTACTCTCAAGAATTAGTTTATAGCTAGAGATGGACATAACTGTTTACTAAACGTGGGACTATAAAGTGCACTTAAAATCCTTTCATTTTCTCAAAACTCGAATGTGCCCCTTATTATCCAGTGCGCCTAATATACGGAATATTTTTGGTTGTGCTTACCGACCTTGAAGCTATTTTATTTGGTACATGGTGAAATGTTAAGTGTGATCAGTAGATGGCAGTCAGACATAAGAGATACAAATAGCCTGCAATATGACTCAAGTAAACAACACCAAAATGTTATATGTTCCATTGGAAATATAGAACAAAAAGGACTTTCAGAACACAAAGTTAACCATGAAAAAAAAAATCCAATATTTGCATATTATTATTATTATGATTATTATTATTTTATCTTATTTTGTATCGTCTTGTTGCACAAAGGCAGATTATTTCATGTTCCACACATTTCCTGCAACATTTTCAATGTTCTGTGTAAATTGTGTTTTTAAACCGAAAAAACTGAAAAACAAAGAAATATACAAGATGGTATAGCTAAGTTTATAGTTTCTACTTACTTCTTTTGTTCAAAATATATATATTTATTCGCAGTATTACCTCAATTTATGAGTGGTTTGAGATAAGAGCTGTCTCTCGGATAATTGCGATGCTTTAAGTTACAAGCAAACATTTGAGTTACAAGCATGAACCTCGTAAGATCCCACAAAAAACATCTGTTCTTACTCTCAAGAATTAGTTTATAGCTAGAGATGGACATAACTGTTTACTAAACGTGGGACTATAAAGTGCACTTAAAATCCTTTCATTTTCTCAAAACTCGAATGTGCCCCTTATTATCCAATGCGCCTAATATACGGAATATTTTTGGTTGTGCTTACCGACCTTGAAGCTATTTTATTTGGTACATGGTGAAATGTTAAGTGTGACCAGTAGATGGCAGTCACACATAAGAGATACAAATAGCCTGCAATATGACTCAAGTAAACAACACCAAAATGTTATATGTTCCATTGGAAATATAGAACAAAAAGGACTTTCAGAACACGAAGTTAACCATGAAAAAAAAAATCTAATATTTGCATATTATTATTATTATTATTATTATTTTATCTTATTTTGTATCGTCTTGTTGCACAAAGGCAGATTATTTCATGTTCCACAAATTTCCTGCAACATGTTCAATGTTCTGTGTAAATTGTTTTTTTAAACCGAAAAAACTGAAAAACAAACAAATATACAAGATGGTATAGCTAAGTTTATAGTTTCTACTTTCATCTTTTGTTAAAAAAATATATATTTATTTGCAGTATTACCTCAATTTATGAGTGGTTTGAGATAAGAGCTGTCTGTCGGCTAATTGCTATGCTTTAAGTTACAAGCAAACATTTGAGTTACAAGCATGAACCCACAAAAAACATCTGTTCTTACTCTCAAGAATTAGTTTATAGCTAGAGATGGACATAACTGTTTACTAAACATGGGACTATAAAGTGCACTTAAAATCCTTTCATTTTCTCAAAACTCGAATGTGCCCCTTATTATCCGGTGCGCCTAATATACGGAATGTTTTTGGTTGTGCTTACCGACCTTGAAGCTATTTTATTTCGTACATGGTGAAATGTTAAGTGTGACCAGTAGATGGCAGTCACACATAAGAGATACAAGTAGCCTGCAATATGACTCAAGTAAACAACACCAAGATGTTATATGTTCCATTGGAAATATAGAACAAAAAGGACTTTCAGAACACAAAGTTAACCATGAAAAAAAAATCTAATATTTGCATGTTATTATTATTATTATTATTTTATCTTATTTTGTATCGTCTTGTTGCACAAAGGCAGATTATTTCATGTTCCACACATTTCCTGCAACATTTTCAATGTTCTGCGTAAATTGTGTTTTTAAAACCGAAAAAACTGAAAAACAAACAAATATACAAGATGGTATAGCTAAGTTTATAGTTTCTACTTACATCTTTTGTTAAAAAAAATATATATTTATTTGCAGTATTACCTCAATTTATGAGTGGTTTGAGATAAGAGCTGTCTCTCGGCTAATTGCTATGCTTTAAGTTACAAGCAAACATTTGAGTTACAAGCATGAACCTCGTAAGATCCCACAAAAAACATCTGTTCTTACTCTCAAGAATTAGTTTATAGCTAGAGATGGACATAACTGTTTACTAAACGTGGGACTATAAAGTGCACTTAAGATCCTTTCATTTTCTCAAAACTCGAATGGGCCCCTTATTATCCAGTGCGCCTAATATACGGAATATTTTTGGTTGTGCTTACCGACCTTGAAGCTATTTTATTTGGTACATGGTGAAATGTTAAGTGTGACCAGTAGATGGCAGTCACACATAAGAGATACAAATAGCCTGCAATATGACTCAAGTAAACAACACCAAAATGTTATATGTTCCATTGGAAATATAGAACAAAAAGGACTTTCAGAACACGAAGTTAACCATGAAAAAAAAAATCTTATATTTTCATATTATTATTATTATTATTTTATCTTATTTTGCATCGTCTTGTTGCACAAAGGCAGATTATTTCATGTTCCACAAATTTCCTGCAACATTTTCAATGTTCTGTGTAAATTGTGTTTTTAAAACCGGAAATACTGAAAAACAAAGAAATATACAAGATGATATAGCTAAGTTGACAGTTCCTACTTGCATCCTTTGTTCAAAAATAAGGTATATTTATTTGCAGTGCCACTTCAATTTAAGAGCTACCATGAATTGAATTACGTGGACCCCGACTTAAACAAGTTCAAAAACGTATTCGGGTGTTACCATTTAGTGGTCAATTGTACGGAATATGTACTGTACTGTGCAATATACTAATAAAAGTTTCAATCCATCAAAGCTGTTTCTTGGCTAATTGCTATGCTTTAAGTTGCAAGCAAAAATTGGAGTTACAAGCATGGACCTCGTAAGATCCCACCAAAACATCTGGTCTAACTCTGGAGAATTAGCTTATTGCTAGAGATGGACATAACTTTGTTTACTAAACATGGGAAGGAAGAACGTGAGTGTGAAGGACAGTGCTGGGAAGAAGTGGATGATATTCTTTGAGCAAAAGAAAGAAATCATCAAAAACATGACCGAGCAAAGCAATTCAAGCAGAACGAGTCTAACACAAGCCAAAAACTGCGGGCATTTATCCATGAAAATATGAGAAAGCTGCTGATGGTGTGTTTGACGTGGCGCAGCTGAGGTAAATGCTGTACATTATTATTACATTAATTCATAAATTACTGTAGTACCGTATTTTTCGACTGTGCGCCTTATAACCCAGTGCGCCTAATATACGGAATAAATTTGGTTTGTGCTTACCGACCTCAAAGCTATTTTATTTTGTACACGGTGAAATGTTAAGTGTGACCAGTAGATGGCAGTCACACATAAGAGATACACGTAGCCTGCAATATGACTCAAGTAAACAACACAAAAATGTTATATGTTCCATTGAAAATATAGAACATTTCACACGGCGCTCAAAAATCTATCAAAATGTTTTAGTATGACTTTGGTAAGCTAGGATGCCGCATCGCTTGATGGATTGTGCTATGCTTCAACATACGAGTATTATTATGGTGTGTGTATAAGGTAAGACATATTATTTGGCGTTTTGTTTCGCAATATTATGCAAAAGCAACTTTTCTTACCTTCTGGTACCTGCTGATCTGTATTTGGGATCTGCATAAGTCCTGAACATTTTCACGTTTCCGCTTTTATAGTTCGTAGTCGATAAGCTTCTTCTTTTTCTGTATCTTCTTGTTATGGGACATTCATCCTCCGCTGTTGCCATTTCTAATATAAAGTAGTGTAAAGTTCTTACTTGTATCTGTCAGTAAACTCGCCATGAAAGCGCTAAAACATACCGGTGTAGTGAGTTTACATTATTTACCCAAGCAACTTTAGTTATTAGAGAGTTCCGGTCGGACGGTTTTTCACGGGCCACGGATGAGGAGATGCTGCTCTGTTATTGATTGAAGTCTGAATGTCATTAAAACAGTTAGCTCAATATTTTGACACTTCTTCCACTCCCGTCCTTGCACGCTACACCGCTACAACAAAGATGACGGGGAGAAGACGCTGTCGAAGGTGAGCCACGTAAATAAGACCGCCCACAAAACGGCGCATCCGGAAGCGACTGTCAGAAAGCGGCTTGAAGATGATCTGTAAAACATCATCTATGCAACATTTTGACCAAAGAACCACCATTACATGTTATGTAGACCACAAGGAAGTGTTTTACATTTAGAAAAAAAAAAACCACAATAATATGACTCCTTTAATGCGCCCTATAATCTGGTGCGCCTTTTTTATGAAAATAGACCTGACTAGACCCGCTCATCGGCAGTGTGCCCTATGGTCCGGAAAATACGGTAAATTGTTAGTAGTACATTCTATTGTATTGTTTTTATACACAAATTGTATACTTAAAGTTATTTTTAAAAAGCATGTTCCGTTATAAAATTGTGAAC
This sequence comes from Nerophis lumbriciformis, assembly GCF_033978685.3. Classification (NCBI taxonomy): domain Eukaryota; kingdom Metazoa; phylum Chordata; class Actinopteri; order Syngnathiformes; family Syngnathidae; genus Nerophis; species Nerophis lumbriciformis. The sequence goes on along the minus strand of NC_084579.2, from coordinate 12,647,046 downwards.
GGATGTTTACCTTATCCCAATAAACATCTGTTCAGTATTTAACATAAAAGTGTTTGATTGTGAGGCATTAAAAGCCACAAAATGCAACGGGTTCATCAGACCCACAAACGCTGGCTGAGTAATAACAATATGAACGCTGAACGGAAAATTTTTCTGCCAGTTTCTGCATCCCACAGGGATTCTTCTTTTGTGTTTCTACACCTGTGGTTCCCACACAAGGTTGCAACATTGTTTGTCAACACTGTCTGCTCTCTTTTTCTCGCACATTTGACCCTTTGATGTTCTGTGTACCTACACTCTGTCCTCCTCCTGTCTAGGCCTGCTGTGTGTGTGTGTGTGTGTGTGTGTGTGTGTGTGTGTGCGTGTGTGTGTGTGTGGTAACCAGAACATCAATTTCCACACTTCTATTAGTCCCGGGTCCAGTGGACCCAGACATCTTATATGTAATAGAAATGTGTAGGGGGGGTATGGTGTGTGGTCATTAAATATGTATTCTGATATATGTTCTTCACAGAAAATGAGCCAAAGTCAGTGAGTCTCAGTTTGAAAAATTAATTGTATCATTTTTCTTTTAATAAAAAATGAAAACGGGTCCCACAGACCCGAACACCACACAAGGGGGTGAATTGATTAAATTAATTTTAATGGAGACCTTGATTCGAGATACAAGTGTTTTGAGGTAGGAGCTCAATCACAGAACCAATGAAGCTCATAAGTTGAGGTACTACTGCACACTGCAAAAATTCAGTGTTCAAAAACAAGAAAAAAAAAATACAAAAATTAGGGGTATTTTATTTGAACTAAGCAAAATTATCTGCCAATAGACAAGAAGATTTGGCTTGTCAAGACTTTCCAAAACAAGTAAAATTAGCTAACCTCAATGAACCCAAAAATACCTTAAAATAAGTATATTCTCACTAATAACAACTGTACTACTATATGAGTACGTATTTTCTATTGTTTCATTGAAAATAAAACAGCAAAGTCTATTTGGCTGTCATCTGTTTTAATTATGAGACACAATTGTGTCAAAGTCATGATTTTTTTTGTTCATGCTTGAAATAAGAAATGATTACTTTAAAAAAGTAGTTTTATACTTGTGAGTGTTGATGACACAGCTTTGCATTAGTTGATTTTCTGTTGTATCCCCCCTCCCCGTGGGAAAAGTTGGCAAAAGTCCCAAAAATGTTTAAAATACCTACCCAGGTTCGAGTCCCACAAGTTCCGCCGCCGGCCGGGATGCCCAAAACGTGCCCAGCAAAGTCCCACGGGAAGGCGGGGAAAAAAGTGAAAAAACTCGGTAAAAAGTTTAAAAATCACACATGGGACTCGAACCTGGGTAGGTATTTTGAAAATTTTTGGGACTTTTGCCGACTATTCCAACTTTTATCCCCCCTCCCTGTGGGACTCGTCTGGGTGTGTTATGGACATTTTGGGCATCCCGGGACTTGCGCGGCCGGCGGCGGGACTTGTGGGACTCGAACCTGGGTAGGTATTTTGAAAATTTTTGGGGACTTTTGCCGACTTTTCTCACTTTTCTCCCCCGCTTCCCGAAGGACTTTGCTGGGTGCGTTTTGGGCATTTTTTGCATCCTGGGACTACGTGCGGCCGGCGGCGGGACTCGTGGGACTGGAACCCGGGGAGGTATTTTGGACAAAATTGGGACTTTTGACCATTTTGGCCGCCTTTTCCCCTCTTCTTCCCCGCCTTCCTGTGCACCATTGCTGGGTGTGTTTTGGACATTTGGACAAAAATAGTTTCAAGCATGTTTTACTCAATATAGGTCATTAAATCTCAGCAACAAGCTGTAATATCTTACTGAGATCATTTAAGACCTAAACCCTTAAAGGGGAACATTATCACAATTTCAGAATTGTTAAAACCATTGAAAATCAGTTCCCAGTGGCTTATTATATTTTTCTAAGTTTTTTTCAAAATTTTACCCATCACGCAATATCCCTAAAAAAAGCTTCAAAGTGCCTGATTTTAACCATCGTTATATACACCCGTCCATTTTCCTGTGACGTCACATAGTGAAGCCAATACAAACAAACATGGCGGAAAGAACAGCAAGCTATAGCGACATTAGCTCGGATTCAGACTCGGATTTCAGCGGCTTAAGCGATTCAACAGATTACGAATGTATTGAAACGGATGGTTGTAGTGTGGAAGCAGGTAGCGAAAATGAAATTGAAGAAGAAACTGAAGCTATTGAGCCATATCGGTTTGAACCGTATGCAAGCGAAACCGACGAAAACGACACGACAGCCAGCGACACGGGAGAAAGCGAGGACGAATTCGGCGATCGCCTTCTAACCAACGATTGGTATGTGTTTGTTTGGCATTAAAGAAAACTAACAACTATGAACTAGGTTTACAGCATATGAAATACATTTGGCAACAACATGCACTTTGAGAGTGCAGACAGCCCAATTTTCATCAATTAATATATTCTGTAGACATACCCTCATGTCAGCAGGCCAGGGAAGCTAGGGTCGATATTCTTCTCTTGATCATCATCAGGACGGTGTGAGCCAAGACATCCAGGGGGGTTTAGCTCGCTCGTCTGCGGGAACAAACTGCCGCCATTGCTTGTCGTGCTACCGAGGTCCTTTGTCCCTGAATTGCTCACACACTCCGGCAGATTCAATGGGGGTCTGGCGGCAGATTTCTTTGACTTTATCGTTGGAAATGCATCTGCTTTGAGTGTCGCAGGATATCCACACATTCTTGCCATCTCTGTCGTAGCATAGCTTTCGTCGGTAAAGTGTGCGGAACAAACGTCCAATTTCTTGCCACTTTCGCATCTTTGGGCCACTGGTGCAACTTGAATCCGTCCCTGTTCGTGTTGTTACACCCTCCGACAACACACCGACGAGGCATGATGTCTCCAAGGTACGGAAAACAGTCGAAAAAAACGGAAAATAACATTTGACTCGGTGTTTGAGAAAATGGCGGATTGCTTCCCGATGTGACGCCACGTTGTGACGTCATCGCCCCGAGAGCGAATATTAGAAAGGCGTTTAATTCGCCAAAATTCACCCATTTAGAGTTCGGAAATCGGTTAAAAAAATATATGGTCTTTTTTCTGCAACATCAAGGTATATATTGACGCTTACATAGGTCTGGTGATAATGTTCCCCTTTAAAACAAGTAAAACACTCTAACATAAAATCTGCTTAGTGAGAATAACTATCTTATCAGACAGAAAATAAGCAAATATCACCCTTATTTTTTATATTTAATTTTACTTAGATTTCAGTTTTTGCAGTGTAATGCTGACAAATTCCGTGATTGTGTTCCAGTCTTCCATTGGAAGAAACACATTTCGGTTTAAAATATCTGTCGTTTTAAAAGGAATAAAATGCAAACAAAAGCAAAATGATGACTAGTAATCAGTACTTGCACGTTTGACATGCGTGTGGAGAATATTTGCCGGTCTCAGTGTTACACGACTGTTTTGCCAATAGCCAAGTCAATATTTGTGCTCAGCAATAAGAGGCCGAAAATCAGCATTGGGAATCCTGCATGGGCTCAAAAAGTCTCCAGAGATGCACACCTTGTTTGTTTTATTTGTTTTTGTTTTGCATGTGATGCTAAAGTTACAGCAACCGCATTGGCACGTGACTTCTCACAAGCATGCGAATGTGTCGGATGGACTCAGAGGTCCACACACACACATTGAATGGATATGGAGAGAAAAGGCACACCATTGCCCGTATTAATTTTTCATAACATCATGCTCAATACAAAATGCAATAAGTGTTTCTTGTAAGACGACTCCCAGGCACTTATAGCACTTGAGCATGCGGCAAGGTACTCCTCAGAGGTCCGGCCTGCAGCGTACGTGTTTGTCTGACTTACTTTGACTCCTGCAGGCTGACATCTGATGCTGAAGACGCCCAGGGGCTGAACGGCTGGATGACTGGAGGACAAGAGGATGGTGTAGTTAGTAACGTAGACGCACTTCTTCATTATCAGTCACTGAGGAACATTAATCCTGTTTTCCATGAGCATCGTACACCATTTTTATTGTGGATCATCCGCTGCAGTTTCCTCTAATTACACTGCTTAGCCTATGTTTAATCAATCAATCAATCAATCAATCAATCAAACTTTATTTACAAACCCCGTTTCCATATGAGTTGGAAAATTGTGTTAGATGTAAATATAAACGGAATACAATGATTTGCAAATCCTTTTCAACCCATATTCAATTGAATGCACTACAAAGACAATATATTTGATATTCAAACTCTTTTTTGCAAATAATCGTTAACTTAGAATTTCATGGCTGCAACACGTGCCAAAGTAGTTGGGAAAGGGCATGTTCACCACTGTGTTACATGGCCTTTCCTTTTAACAACACTCAGTAAACGTTTGAGAACTGAGGAGACACATTTTTTAAGCTTCTCAGGTGGAATTCTTTCCCATTCTTGCTTGATGTACAGCTTAAGTTGTTCAACAGTCCGGGGGTCTCCGTTGTGGTATTTTAGGCTTCATAATGCGCCACACATTTTCAATGGGAGACAGGTCTGGACTACAGGCAGGCCAGTCTAGTACCCGCACTCTTTTACTATGAAGCCACGTTGATGTAACCCGTGGTTTGGCATTGTCTTGCTGAAATAAGCAGGGGCGTCCATGGTAACGTTGCTTGGATGGCAATATATGTTGCTCCAAAACCTGTATGTACCTTCAGCATTAATGGCGCCTTCACAGATGTGTATGTTACCCATGCCTTGGGCACTAATGCACCCCCATACCATCACAGATGCTGGCTTTTCAACTTTGCGCCTAGAACAATCTTGATGGTACTTTTCCTCTTTGGTCCAGAGGACACGACGTCCACAGTTTCCAAAAACAATTTGAAATGTGGACTCATCAGACCACAGGACACTTTTCCACTTTGTATCAGTCCATCTTAGATGAGCTCAGGCCCAGCGAAGCCGACGGCGTTTCTGGGTGTTGTTGATAAACGGTTTTCGCCTTGCATAGGAGAGTTTTAACTTGCACTTACAGATGTAGCGACCAACTGTAGTTACTGACAGTGGGTTTCTGAAGTGTTCCTGAGCCCATGTGGTGATATCCTTTACACACTGATGTCGCTTGTTGATGCAGTACAGCCTGAGGGATCAAAGGTCACGGGCTCAGCTGCTTACGTGCAGTGATTTCTCCAGATCCTCTGAACCCTTTGATGATATTACGGACCGTAGATGGTGAAATCCCTAAATTCCTTGCAGTAGCTGGTTGAGAAAGGTTTTTCTTAAACTGTTCAACAATTTGCTCACGCATTTGTTGACAAAGTGGTGACCCTCGCCCCATCCTTGTTTGTGAATGACTGAGCATTTCATGGAATCTATTTTTATACCCAATCATGGCACCCACCTGTTCCCAATTTGCCTGTTCACCTGTGGGAAGTTCCAAATAAGTATTTGATGAGCAGTCCTCAACTTTATCAGTATTTATTGCCACCTTTCCCAACTTCTTTGTCACGTGTTGCTGGCATCAAATTCTAAAGTTAATGATTATTTGCAAAAAAAAAAAAAAATGTTTATCAGTTTGAACATCAAATATGTTGTCTTAGTAGCATATTCAACTGAATATGGGTTGAAAATGATTTGCAAATCATTGTTTTCCGTTTATATTTACATCTAACACAATTTCCCAACTCATATGGAAACGGGGCTTGTATAAAGCGCTTTTCATACATAAAAGAAATGCAACAATACCCCGGTGACACATATCCCCCATTATCACGTACGTACGCACGGACACAGATACCAAACACAAACACACATACAGTAGATGCAACTATATGGACAAATGATTGCATTGGATAGGATAGGTCGTTATTGTCACTGCACAAGTACAACGAAAACTTTGTTTTCAGCACAAACCCGCTCAAGATTAGACAAAACAAACAGTGTACAGGGTTACAGAACAGGAACGCTGATGGGTCGCCACAAGGCGCCCCGTAAAAGATGGGGAAAAAGGTAAAACGCTGGGGAAGGGTGAGTAAAAAAATACAATCTTGAATGGGCTCCTAAGTCCTAATGTTCCCGCTAAGGTGCGCGCCTGTGCAATTGCGCACCGCTCAAGCGTCCTCTGCGCACGGCAAATCTATGCCACGCACAAAATCAAATAAAAAAATAAGCACATAGCAATTTTCGACACACGGACACGACAGAGAAAACAGTTTTCGTCATCGTTGTTCAAATATTGTAACGTCTGTCGAGACGCTTTGAGGACATGAATTCCATCCATCGCTTTACTGAGCAAAACTCTTTATCGTCGGCCATAAACACATCACCAAAACATTAGTAAAAAAAATGATATCTAGCAAAACTGGTCATTTTCTGCAATACAAACCAGACCAAAAGCAACTTTGTTATATCAACAGCAGCCGCTCGCTCTTTCTCACTTGCGCCAACACATGCACATATGGCACTTAGCCAGTGATGCGTTTACAGCCACACAAAAAGTCGGACAACTCCAACACCACACATAAAGTGTAACTCCAGGTCGTTACACTATGATTTACCAATCAAATGTGTGCTTATTCTAGTGTCATTTATTAGGAATCTTAATTTATAAATATTAATCATGAAATGCTGTCAGTATGTTAAATAAATACTAATAAAAATATATTTTTTACAAGCAGGAAGTTGCAGGATTGTACTCATGATCCCCTGCTTACATCTCATTGTGCAACATGTGAATGTTTTAATGGGAACTAAATGCAATGTCTGAAAGGGGTACAAATTATTTCCAAAGCAGGACCTCCACCCAGACAAACAATACAAGTACACAGTTCATGAAAAACAATATTTTTTGGTATTGTCATTGTAAGTGGGCCTAAACACTTATATTAGAAAATAACCTCATGGAAATGACTGCTGTCATTTGATTATAATAATAAGAGAATGTTGTCTGTCTATCTGTGTTGGCCCTGTGATGAGGTGGGGACTTGTCCAGGGTGTACACCGCCTTCCGGCCGAATGCAGCTAAGATAGGCTCCAGCACCCCCCACGACCCCGAAAGGGACAAGCGGTAGAAAATGGATGGATGGATGGATGGAGATTGAACTTGTTATTTAGTCAGGTTTGGGACAGGTGTGCTGCTGGTGTAGCCACAGTGTGCACATCTGATGTTGCTCACATGGGCTCCACTGAATGCTCAGGGAGTTTTTGCGTTTGCTCACACACATGAAAAATTAGAGGGAACATTGCTCCTAAGGGGGCCCAGTCTGGAGTGGGAAAAAACCTTCATAGCAAAGCACATATACATATTACAACAAACATCTCGAGATATCTAGCAACAGAGGGGAGGGAGTGCGGGGTCATGACAGCCATACAGGCCACTGAGGGTGGCGTATGAACAACTTTAACTCCGTTACTAATATGCGCGCCGTAACACAACATAAACACAACAGAACAAATACCCAGAAGCCCTTGCAGCACTAACTCTTCCGGGACGCTACAATATACACCCCCCGCTACCCTCTACCCCCCCCCCCCCGCACACCACCTCAACCCCGCCACCCAACCCCGCCCACCGCAACCTCCTCATGCTCTCTCAGGGAGAGCATGTCCCAAATTCCAAGCTGCTGTTTTGAGGCATGTTAAAAAAAATAATGCACTTTGTGACTTCAATAATAAATATGGCAGTGCCATGTTGGCATTTTTTTCCATAACTTGAGTTGATTTATTTTGGAAAACCTTGTTACATTGTTTAATGCATCCAGCGGGGCATCACAACAAAATTAGGCATAATAATGTGTTAATTCCACAACTGTATATATCGGTATCGGTTGATATCGGAATCGGTAATTAAGAGTTGGACAATATCGGAATATCGGCAAAAAAGCCATTGTCTGGCATCTCTAATTTCAAATAAAAAATATATAGGAAAAAATGTTGCATGCATCCAAAGAAAAACAGAAAAATGCATAAAGTTTCCAAAAAAAAAAAAAGGTAACATTGATATATTCACTCTGTTTAGATTGTTTAGTACAAATGTTTGCAGGCTTATTCCGGCCATTAATAGCACATTTGTCTTCACAGTTGGCTCTCTGTATAATTGGCACTACAGTGCAATGAATGAAATGTTGGGATTTGCACGGGTCAGCTGAACGTTTGGCCTTGAGAGAAAAGCGACATTGACATGCAAATGATTGTCTCCAACTTTATTGAGCGGCTACATTTAAGTTAATTTGCTGTTGGGAGTGGCTAATTGAAGTAGGCTCCTCCAGTAATTCTTCGGGAGTCAATGCACCTGATTTAGAGGACGGCCGGCTCGTAGATCTCTTGATTGACAGCTGGGTTCCCGGGCATGTGACATAACAGGAAGTGAGAGGCACGGCTCCGGAGGTCGGACATTACGCGTTCCCTCCAGTAAATGGAGAACCTGGAGTAGCAGGTAGGTCTCATGTCAGGGGGTTAACACGGTCGGCCAAGCAGTCAAGTATTGTTTCAGGGGGCCGTCATAAATGTTGCACGGGGTGTCTTATGAAAAATGCAGCAATGATCCCTCCGACCGCCAACGTCCCCGGGCTAAAAACGTAGCACTGATGGACCCCTGGGAATGAAGCATGTTAGCGTAGCATCTTGCTAGCATGATGGCAATCATAAGAAAAGTGCTTTATAGGGATGACAAATGGAATACTGTCGGAATGTATGCATATATTTACCACGGCAACGACCGCATTATATCTTTTTTTTTTTTTTTTTTTTTTGTAATTATTTATTTATTCATTTGATAGGGAAATCATAATACAGGTACTGAGAAAACAGGCACTTTTTTTTTTTTTTTTTTTGGATCCCCCTTCCAAAAAAATAAATAAAATAAAATAAAATAAATAAATAAAATACAATAAATTACAAAAAAATTACAAAAAATTACCAAAAAATTATTAAAAAAAAAAAAATTAAAAAAAAATACAAATACAAAATAAAAGTAAAATAATAACACCCCCACCGACCCCCCAGGGGTCCTACACTTAATTTGATAGGGAAATCATCATACAGGTACTGAGAAAACAGGCACTTTTTTTTTTTAATCCCCTCCCAAAAAATAAATACAAAATAAATAAATAAATACAATAAAATGAATAAATAAATAAATACAATACAATAAATTACCAACAAATAACACAAAATTACAAAAAAATTACAAAAAATAAATAAATTAAAACAAATTACAAAAAAATAATAAAAGTAAAATAATAACAGCCCCACCGACTCCCCGGGGGTCCTACATTTCAGTCACAGTGGGTAGCAATGTACTATCGGAATGTATGCATATATTTACCACGGCAACGACCGCATTATATTTAATTTTTAATTTTTTTTAATTTATTATTTATTTATTCATTTGATAGGGAAATCATAATACAGGTACTGAGAAAACAGACACTTTTATTTCTTTGATCCCGCCTCCAATTTTTTTTTTAATAAATACATAAATAAAATAAAATAAATACATAAATAAAGTAAAATAAATACATGAATAAAATACCATTTATTACAAAAAAATTCAAAAAATGTATACAATAAAATAAATTACAAAAAAATTACAAAAAAAAAAAGAAGTAAAATAATAAAAGTATAATAATAACACCCCCACCAACCCCCCCGGGGGTCCCACATTTCATTTGATAGGGAAATCATAATACAGGTACTGAGAAAACAGACACTTTTTTTTTTTTTATTCCCCCCTCCCAAAAATTAAATACAAAATAAATAAAATAAAATAAAATAAAATAAAATAAAATAAAATAAAATAAAATAAATAAATAAAATACAATAAATTACGAAAAAATTCCAAAAAAAATTCCCAAAAATTTCCAAGAAAGTTCCAAAAGATTTCCAAAGAAATTCCAAAATATTTACAGAAAAGTTACAAAAAATTTACTAAAAGTTTACAAAAAATTACTAAAAAATAAATAAAATAAATTACAAAAATATACAAAAAATAATAAAAGTAAAATAATAAAAGTAAAATAATAACACCTCCACCGACCCCCCGGGGGTCCTACGTTTTATTTGATAGGGAAATCTTAATACAGATACTGAGAAAACAGACACTTTTTGTGTCGTTTTTACAGGACAATACATTAACGTAAATGGGAAAAAAAATGATAACATTTTTATTCTACAGTAAAATTCTGATGACTGAGCAGCCAGTGTTTTACTGTAAAATCCATGGTGGCTGTTTTTAAAGTGCATTCCTGTAAATTAAAAAAAAAAAAACAGTTCCAGCTTTATTTTTATGAAAAAATTATGTTGATTGAGCGGTGAGTTTTTTACTGTAAAATCTATGGCCGTTGTTTTCAAAGTACATTACTGTAAATGAAAAAACGGTACCACTTTTTATTTTTACAGTAAAACTCCACCGACTCAGCTGCTAGGTTTTTTTTTTACTGTAAAATATAATCTTGCTTTTAAAGTACATTACTGTAAATGGAAAAAACAATACCACTTTAATTTTTATGATATAATTCTGGCACCTGAGCTAAAATCTACGGACATTTTTACAGCGCGTAACATCCTGGTGACTGGGCTGCCAGTCTTTTTTACTGAAAAATCAATGGTCATTGTTTTTAAAGTGCACTACTACAAATGGAAAAACAGTACCACTAATTTTTACAGTGAATTTCTGCCTACTGAGCCGCCTTTTCTTTTTTTTTTTTTTTACCATAAAATCTACAGTTGCTTTTTACAGTGCACTACTGAGAATTGAAAAAAATAGTACCACTTTTTATTCCACACTAAAATTATGTTTACTTGCTGTGTTCAACACGTACCAGGTTATTTGGGCTATGAATCTTTGGGCACCACACGATTCGATTCGATTCAGAATCGATTCTCGATTCAAAATCCATACTTTTTTAATAACATTTGGTGCCAGTTCTATGATTAACTACATTACTCCACAAAATAGATTAAAAAAAAGCTCTGATCAATTCCTATATTACTTAATAAAAAACTGTTTTTCGTTTAATAAAATGCTTCATAAACATTTAATAATGTCTAATACAAATAAAGTTTACCATCACTTCTCTTTTCTAAAGTAAATGTGTACAGCAAATATGGGCTTCTACATCAACAATATGATTTGCTATTGTTTATTATTGACTATTGTTCATTTTTTTATTGTTTTTATTTTATTTTTTATAAATCCCTGTGATGATAATATAAATGAGGGATTTCTAATCACTTTTTTTTTGGAATTCTTATTAATATTGACACTGTTGTTGATATTATTCATTTTTGTTTGACTACTTTTGGATTGTTTTGTGTCATGTTTGTGTGTCCTCTCAATTGCTCTGTTGATTGCTATTCTGAATGTTGCTGGGGCGGGTTTGGTTTTGGAATTGGAATTGTGTTATTATGGTATTATTGTGTATTATTTTGTTGGACTGAGTAAATTAAAAAATTTAAAAAATATATAAAATACAAAATAAAAACTATATGACTTGCTCGGACAGGACTGATTGGGGAAAAAAATAAAATACAAATAAAAATAAATAAAAAAGATTTTAGATTATAGTAATTAAAAAAAAAAAAAAATACTGAGTAATTAAAAAAAAATACAAAATACAAAATAAAAACTATATGAATTGCTGGGACAGGACTGATTGTGGAAAAGTAAAACATAAATAAAAAGATTTTAGATTTTTTTTAATCGAATAAGAATCGTTACATAAAGGAATCGCAATTAATCTAAAAAAACCCCAAATAAACGATATTTTTTTCATTTTATTTTTATTTGATTTTTTTGACCCCCTATATTCTACCATTTTGTTGTGATACACTTGAGAATCATAATAACTCCCCAAAGACAAGTGTGCTCATCATAGTATTGCGAAAACGACAAATTCGCTGGTAGACTTTTGGGTAGTGCGATTTAGTCGTGGGACGGTCACAGTATCGTGTTCCCGTTAGGTGCGTTTGTACGTCGTCCGATCACACTGCAAGCCACTTATCTATACAGAAGTGTGTGCGCGTGCCCGTTTGCCCTTTTACAGATGTGTGTGAAGGGCCCGGCCCGGATAGGAGGGCGGGGGTGGCTCAAAGTAAAGCGTCAGGCCATAATTGGGTTACGGCGTCCGGTGATGGATTAAAGCACGGCCGAAGAGACGCTGCAGCAACATTAGGGTGTCTGAGATGTCAGAGGCAGAGCGCTCTCATTAATCGCCCGGGCCCGTACATTACTGCATTAGCTGTATTAGCAGCTACGACTCGCCAAGCACTTTGGGATTTCTCGCTGAGGCAGGACACAATCCTGTCTTACACTTCTGGTAACTGTAGCGAGAAGTGGGCGGGGTCTCAGACAGGAAGGGAAAACCGAGAAGAAGCAGAAGAGGAACAGTTCGACACGATGAGAATGATAATTTATACGTTGTTGGTCTTTGTTATGATAGGATGCGAGGTTGTGTGTGAATGCTCCAATTCTGAAGTTGAACTGAAATGCTGACAGAATGTAGCATGAATGTAAGAATAGTTTGAATGTTAAAGAGTTTGAATTTCCAGGAAAACCGGAATTTGGTTTGGAACTTGGGAAATTGTTAGTTTGAATGTGCAGAATGAGTGCAATGCGTTGATGTTGGAATGGTTTGAATCAGTTCAAAAATGTGGGAATTGTGCAACTTGGAAAAATGTCCCATTCATTTCAACGGGAACTTCCTGGAAATTTTGGAACTTGGGAAATTGCTAGTTTGAATGTCCAGAATGAGTGCAATGCGTTGATGTTGGAATGGTTTGAATCAGTTGAAAAATGTGGGAAATGTGCAACTTGGAAAAAATGTCCCATTCATTACAATGGGAACTTCTTGGAAATTTTTGAACTTTGGGAAAAGCGGGGATTTTTTTAAATGATTAAGTGACTGAGCTGAATTGGTTGGTTTTGGAATTGTTTAAATCGGTTAAAAAATGTGGAAGGAGTAGTCAACAGAAAAAAGGGTTCGAAAAAATGGTAATTCCTGGAATTTTTTTAAACTTAGAAATATGATCGTTTGAATGTCCAGGAATCAGTGGAATATGTTGAAGGTGGAATGGTTTAAATAGGTTGAAAAGTGTGGGAATTGTGCAACTTGGGAAAAATGTCCAATTGATTTTAATAGGAACTTCCTGGAAATTTTGGAATTGATTAGAAGCATGAATGTCCTGAATGAGCTGAATTGGTTGGTGTTGGAATTGTCTAAATCGGTTAAAAAATGGGGAAGAAGTAGTCGACAGAAAAAATGGGGAAAAAGGGGTTTGAAAAAACGGGAATTCTGGGAATTTCTGGAATTTTTTTAACTTGAAAACATGATAGTTTGAATTTCCAGGATGAGTGGAATATGCTGAAGGTAGAATGGTTTGAATAGGTTGAAAACTGTGGGAATTGTGCAACTTGGGAAAAGTGTCCCATTCATTTTAATGGGAACTTCCTGGAAATTTTGAAATTTTGGGAAAAGCGGGACTTTTTTGAAAATGTTTAGGAGCTACAATGTCCTGAATGAGCTGAATTAATTGGTGTTGAAATTGCTTCAATTGGTTGAAAAATGTGGAAGGAGTAGTCGACAGAAAAAAGGGTGAAAAAATGGTTTGGAAAAAATGGGATTTTTTTTTTTTAATTTGGAAAAATTATAGTTTGAATGTGCAGGATTATTGGAATATCTTGAAGGTGTAATGGTTTGAATTGGTTGAAATATGTGGGAATGGTGGAAATGTGAAAAATGGCCAATTCATTTTGAACAGGAAAAATCTCCCTGAAAGCCTGGAATTCTGGGAAATTTGGAAATTTGTCAAGGGAAAGTCCGCGATTCCCGAATAGGCTGAACAGTTTGAAGTTGTAACAGTTGTAAACATGTCCCATTCATTTCAATGGGAACTTCCTGGAAATGTTGGAATTTTGGGAAAAGCAGGATTTTTTGGAAATTAATTAGGAGCATGAATGTCCTGAATGAGCTGAATTGGTTGGTGTTGGAATTGTTTAAATTGATTTAAAAAAAATGTGGAAGGATTAGTCGACAGAAAAAAAGTGTGAAAAAAGGGGTTTGCAAAAACGGGAATCCTGGAAATTCCTGGAATTTTTTTTTAAATTTGGAAACATTTTTGTTTGAATAATAGGTTTCCTTAATTGAACAACATAGCAATTTAAAACATGTGTCAATATACACAAGTGTGACACAATTAGTCTCATATTACTTAAAAATATGAAGTATTCAGTAACAAATGTGTCTGCATAATTTAACTTATTGCTTAATGTGCTTAATTTCCAATTAATTATTGTAACCACAATCCAAAAAATGATCAAAAGCATACATCTGTCATAAGGTTAGTGTTTTCCTAACTCTGAGTAATTTCACTTGATAAAACCTTTTCTTATGTTTCACTCAACAAACTAAAAATATAATGTACTATGATTCATGCAGATATCTTATCGGATTAATATCAGTAATATCCATTGATATATTAATATCAGATTAATATCAAGGCTCCAAAGTATGTATTGTATCTGTAATTAAAAAATATAAATTATATTTTTGTATGTACGAAAGTAGTTTTTTAATGCTGTAATTGTACTTTCACTGGGTTTTGATTATAGTATTGCACTTTAATGCAAACTATTAAAGTAAAAATCAAGTTAAAAACTCACAAAGAAAAGCTAATAGAGAATACTGCGATTTTATGATTTCTACACGCTCGAAAAGGTGTAGAAGGAAGCAGATTTTATATCCTAACCTAGTTTCTTAGGTTGTGTCACGTGCACCATTTCCATCTTCAAATATTCAAACGTAACTTCGACTGAGATTCCTAATTGATTACTTTTTTTTACCTTCAACACATCCATCATCCCACCTCCCAATAATCTAATAGTGTGTGAAAATTGATTTCTAGAACGCATGTTGCGTGACTTCGACCCGTACTAGCACCGCCACAATCTCAGTCCCTTTCCTTGCATCACTCACCACTACCTATCGCCATCGCAGTACAGATATTTACACCATAGCGGTTATTAATAAGCGTAATACGGAATTGATTTTGGGCGTTGGAGACTGAAAGAAGAAGTTGTTTTGGGCAGCATCATATGTGGAAAAGGGGGTGTGGGGGTTCTTCGGACCACCAAGCACCGACATGACAGTCTCTTCCAGGTTTACAATAATGTTTATTTTTCAATAAATCGTCTCTTCTGTGTGCTTTTCAGCAATCGTTTACTACAAAGTAAGCACATGAATGGTTTCTCTCCAGTGTGTAGTCTGTTTCGCTCGTGCTTCCACTCCAGCTCCCGACTGCTGCCTTTTAACAGAGCGACAGGTGATTAGATAAACAGGCCCAGGTGGACCATCTACGCACCTGTCGCTGATCTCGAAGCCGGTCCTGGCACACCCCGCTTCGCTGCAGGTCCGCAGGCCACGCCCCCCTCCACAGAGGGCTTAAATTTGAATTAATAGCAGGGATGTACAAAGCCCGTTTCCATATGAGTTGGGAAATTGTGTTAGATGTAAATATAAACGGAATACAATGATTTGCAAATCATTTTCAACCCATATTCAATTGAATGCACTACAAAGACAAGATATTTGATGTTCAAACTCATAAACTTTATTTTTTTTTTGCAAATAATAATTAACTTATAATTTCATGGCTGCAACACATGGAAAAGTAGTTGGGAAAGGGCATGTTCACCACTGTGTTACATGGCCTTTCCTTTTAACAACACTCAGTAAACGTTTGGGAACTGAGGAGACACATTTTTTAAGCTTCTCAGGTGGAATTCTTTCCCATTCTTGCTTGATGTACAGCTTAAGTTGTTCAACAGTCCGGGGGTCTCCGTTGTGGTATTTTAGGCTTCATAATGCGCCACACATTTTCAATGAGAGACAGGTCTGGGCTACAGGCAGGCCAGTCTAGTACCCGCACTCTTTTACTATGAAGCCACGTTGATGTAACACGTGGCTTGGCATTGTCTTGCTGAAATAAGCAGGGGCGTCCATGGTAACGTTGCTTGGATGGCAACATATGTTGCTCCAAAACCTGTATGTACCTTTCAGCATTAATGGCGCCTTCACAGATGTGTAAGTTACCCATGTCTTGGGCACTAATGCACCCCCATACCATCACAGATGCCGGCTTTTTAACTTTGCGCCTATAACAATACGGATGGTTTTTTTCCTCTTTGGTCCGGAGGACACGACGTCCACAGTTTCCAAAAACAATTTGAAATGTGGACTCGTCAGACCACAGAACACTTTTCCACTTTGTATCAGTCCATCTTAGATGAGCCGACGGCGTTTCTGGGTGTTGTTGATAAACGGTTTTCGCCTTGCATAGGAGAGTTTTAACTTGCACTTACAGATGTAGCGACCAACTGTAGTTACTGACAGTGGGTTTCTGAAGTGTTCCTGAGCCCATGTGGTGATATCCTTTACACACTGATGTCGCTTGTTGATGCAGTACAGCCTGAGGGATCGAAGGTCACGGGCTTAGCTGCTTACATGCAGTGATTTCTCCAGATTCTTTGAACCCTTTGATGATATTACGGACCATAGATGGTGAAATCCCTAAATTCCTTGCAATAGCTGGTTGAGAAAGGTTTTTCTTAAACTGTTCAACAATTTGTTCATGCATTTGTTGACAAAGTGGTGACCCTCGCCCCATCCTTGTTTGTGAACGACTGAGCATTTCATGGAATCTACTTTTATACCCAATCATGGCACCCACCTGTTCCCAATTTGTCTGTTCACCTGTGGGATGTTCCAATTAAGTGTTTGATGAGCATTCCTCAGCTTTATCAGTATTTATTGCCACCTTTCCCAACTTGCTGGCATCAAATTCTAAAGTTAATGATTATTTGCAAAAAAAAAAAAATGTTTATCAGTTTGAACATCAAATATGTTGTCTTTGTAGCATATTCAACTGAATATGGGTTGAAAATGATTTGCAAATCATTGTATTCCGTTTATATTTACATCTAACACAATTTCACAACTCATATGGAAACGGAAACTTATTTTTTCGTTAGTATTATTAACCTAAAAGTCAAAGTGTTTATGTGTCATTTTTTATTTTTGGGGGGGATTATGATAACAGGCTGAAACCAACCCATGTAGATATTCTAATCTGTTTGATAAGCATCGTCCACTGCAGTGGACATGTGTGTTATGTAAAGATGTAAAGTTTTGATATGTGCTCAAAAAGTACGTCAATACAGACGAAAACCATTTTTTTAAAATACATAAAAACAAGCACAATCTGTAGGTTGAATATTTATATACACTGCAAAAACTGAAATCTAAGTAAGATTAAATATCTCAAATAAGGGTGATATTTGCTTTTTTTTCTGTCTGATAAGATAATTCTTCTCACTAAGCAGATTTTATGTTAGAGTGTTTTACTTGTTTTAAGTGTTTTGGTCCTAAATGATCTCAGTAAGATATTACAGCTTGTTGCTGAGATTTGAGTAAAACATGCTTGAAACTAGAATATCAACTGTTGCAAAGCTGTGTCATCAACACTCACAAGTATAAAACTACTTTTTTAAAGTAATCATTTCTTATTTCAAGCATGAAAAAAAAAAATCATTATGCCGAGCGCATATCATTATGTCAAGATAATGGCACTAGCATTTACTTAATTTAAGAATATTTTTCAACATATTGAGCAAAAAGGTCTCTCTTTTTTTTACCATGAAAAGTGCACTTGTTATTAGTGAGAATATACTTATTTTAAGGTATTTTTGGGTTCATTGAGGTTAGCTAATTTGACTTGTTTGGGAAAGTCTTGACAAGCCGAATTTTCTTGTTCTATTGGCAGATAATTTTTCTAATCATCTGTCAGCTGTGTCTCGCCGTCAGCACATGCCACGCCCCCATCTGATGGCGCTGTGTTTTCAGTACCATGGACAGAGGCGGTTACACTCCCTCTCCGCAGAGTATTTTAATGCATTTTTGTACGTGCTAACGTATGGTAATCAAGCCACCCTCATTAGAATGAGCTAATATGCTAACACGTTTACATGTGTCTGTGTCAGTATTATTAACTCACAATGGCATTCTTTACTGTTTCGCAAACTCCCTAAAACGTCTCTGTGGAGTTATTGGGTCTATTTAGCTTATTGGAGAGCAAGCTTCCGCAGCTTGTGGGTCCATGATGATGACTTCTGTTTTGTTTGATCGGCCGTTTTACTGGCAGGCAGCGATTGGAAACAATTAAGGTATGTAAACATTTTTTTTTACTAAATATTTCGTAGCGGTGTATATCTGCGGCTAATTAATATAAACATATGTTTTTCCTCTAAAATTTGGTTTAATGTTGACGTTTTTTTGTTGTGTTTTGACAAATCGTGTTGTTATTATTATTAACATTAGTGATTGTAGTATCAATGTTACAACTTGTTGTTCTTTTTTTCAACTTGTGTCGTTGTTTATTTCAATTTTCTCACAGTGCGGGCTGCACTTCGGACACCCCCGCGGTGCACATCCGGGCTAACATTAGCACTCCCTCTCTCACCCTCTCCTTGTGAAGTGAGAGCTCCATCACTCATTCCCGTCTTCCCCTCTAACCAGTCGTCCTCCTGGGGCTAAAATATCTGACTTAATCATAGCTGATGAGCGTCCATGATTACCTCAGCTCGGCTAAGCCGTGGTGTCGGTGCTCGCGCAAATGTCCCATCGTATTATATACCCCCCCCCGCACCCCCGTCTCCGATTGCGAGGTCGGCCCGGCCCTCTCCTGGTTTCTCACCATCAGTGTCGGGAAGCGGTGTGTCATCATGATGTGTCCTTATCAGATATCTGATTCATTATTACCATATTACCAATGTTTTGTTTGAATCACCAGTATAAAAGTTTTGGTGGACAAAATTGTTTGAGGAAACTATAAATAACCACTGACCCATGCAGAAGAGGGTTCAATCAGCTCTACTTCTCCCTGCTCCTTTTCAGACATGTCGAATGGCGCGACACGCGATACGTTTCAATGCCACTTGGCAGACCTCATCCGTATCCACCGCGCGGCGTTCTATCATTTACACGGGATGACAGAACACAAGTTGAAATTATAGAAATGTCAATTTTAACAATGCGATCCAATTTACGGCCTTTGATGGCCAAACTTTACGGGGGCTGGCCCCTGTCCAGAAGTCTGTCTCGGGTACGTGCTCGTAAATGAAATGTGTATCGTGCTGGATTAAAATGGTCGGAGGGAAGGGGAGGGGTATGTTCTGTCACAGCTTGCTATCTCTTACGTCAGGGGTATCAAACCTAAGGCCCGCGTGGCGGATCAGGCACCGCAAACATGTTTTATCCGGCCCGGGGGTTTGAGTTTGCAAGGTATAAAAATGAGCCAAAAAACTGATTTTCTAAATGTGTCCACTAGATGGCGCAATAGCAATTATTTGTATCATTGTAGATGGTGCTACATATGTACAAAATAAACCACACGATGTTAGTGCACCAGTCGAGAAAAACGAGCAAACTACATGCAATTTGATTTTGATATTATTTTTCTATCTAGATAGATTGAAAATTAACACCAATGAGTTGACTGATGAACATTGTCACATTATTTCATCATTTTCGAGCAGAAACACTATGGACAAATACACTTTAGATACTTCAAAATCAAAATAGTATATTCCAAAAATATTTTTTGTTAAACTAAAGATGATAATTTCATCTGGTTTGTTATGTCCCTTATTCCACAGTGAGTTATTTTGCACCTGTGTACCACAGTTGAGAAAGTCCAAACAAGGAGTCATGTTTTTTATAGTTTCTCAACAACACATTTTTTTTACCGCAAGGTTGAACACTCTTAGGCTAGAAGACAGTTTAATTTCTCCGCTCACATTGTCTCACAGTTTCACCCCCGCTATAGATAACGTTTGAGCCTTGAATGTGGAAATCACCATGTTATGTTTGAGTTCATGTGGACCATCTCTGAGTGAAAACAGACTCTGTATATTTGCAGGTAGAGCCCTTTGTGAGGCCATAAACATAACTTGAAGGCTACTGTATTAGATTATGTCATGTAGTTTAAGAAAATTACTCATTATTCCACAGTGAGTTATTTTGCACCTGTGTCCCACAGTTGAGATAGTCCAAACAACTAGTCATGTTTTTGATAGTTTCCCAACAACAACTTTTTTACTGCAATTTTGTACACTCTTAGGCTAGAAGACAGTTTAATTTCAGTTTCACCCCCGCTATAGATAAAGTTTGAGCCTTGAATGTGGAAATCACCATGTTATGTTTGCATTTCAGGACACCCCTGAGATCATGTGGACCATCTCTGAGTGAAAACAGACTCTGTATATTTGCAGGTAGAGCCCCTTTGTGAGGCCATAAACATAACTTGAAGGCTACTGTATTAGATTATGTCATGTAGTTTAAGAAAATTACTCATTATTCCACAGTGAGTTATTTTGCACCTGTGTCCCACAGTTGAGATAGTCCAAACAACTAGTCATGTTTTTGATAGTTTCCCAACAACTTTTTTACAGCAATTTTGAACACTCTTAGGCTAGAAGACAGTTTAATTTCAGTTTCACCCCCGCTATAGATAACGTTTAAGCCTTGAATGTGGAAATCACCATGTTATGTTTGCATTTCAGGACACCCCTGAGTTCATGTGGACCATCTCTGAGTGAAAACAGACTCTGTATATTGGCAGGTAGAGCCCTTTGTGAGGCCATACACATAACTTGAAGCCTACTGTATTGGATTATGTCATGTAGTTTAAGAAAAATACTCATTATTCCACAGTGAGTTATTTTGCACCTGTGTCCCACAGTTGAGATAGTACAAACAACTAGTCATGTTTTTGATAGTTTCCCAACAATTTTTTTACCGCAATTTTGAACACTCTTAGGCTAGAAGACAGTTTAATTTCAGTTTCACCCCCGCTATAGATAACGTTTGAGCCTTGAATGTGGAAATCACCATGTTATGTTTGAATTTCAGGACACCCCTGAGTTCATGTGGACCATCTCTGAGTGAAAACAAACTCTGTATATTTGCAGGTAGAGCACTTTGTGAGGCCATAAACATAACTTGAAGGCTACTGTATTGGATTATGTCATGTAGTTTAAGAAAATTACTCATTATGAACAGTATATGCTCTATATGGGGCATAATGTATAATTCTAATCAGGGGCATCACTAGCTTTTAAGGACAGGGGGGCTTTGCCCCCAGGAGATGCACAGGATGCAAGCGAATGTTACGCACGAGCACAAAACTTCACAAACGGCTGACAAAGACTTAGAGAAATTATTCATTGTTATTATTATTATTTTAAAAAAATGCACAGGACGAAATGAAATGCTCCCCGGGACGATGGCTTTTAACAATATATTTTCTTTTTCTTTTTATATATTTATTCATTTTACATTTTATATTAAATGTCTTGGTTTTTCCTCCCTCTGAAAATCCTATTAAATGTTTAACAAGCCATCCTATAATAATAAAACAGCTATTAATGTAACAATACAATAAAACAAATATATTTAATGATATTTTTTTTCATTATTTTAACAATAGGCTTATGTATATTACTTTATATAGATTCTACAAGAAACACAAAACTTAAAAAATAAATGATTTACAATTGCACACACAAGGTTTTGTGCAGCTTCACTCATTGTAAAGGAAGATAATGTGCTTCGTACACCTGCAGGACCGCAAGCAAGGTCGCAGAGAAAATGCGGGCTGGAATTTGAGTGATGTGGGCATTTTCCATATGAACAAGTGGAATGGATTGGATACCGACGCACGAAAGGGGCTCTCTACCTTACGCTACGAAGTGAGGGGAAACTGAGTGAATAATAACAGGTTATATGATTTTTTTTTTTTAATTCATATTTGGGCCACTTTATAATGAATATGTCGGCATTTATTTGTAAAAAAACCCAAAAAAACACCAACTTATTTAGGGGGGCTTAAGAATATTTTAGGGGGGCTTGAGCCCCCCTAAAATAGGCCTAACAACGCCAATGATTCTAATTGCCTTTTTCTGGAGCTTATATAGCAGTTTAATAGTGTCCCTGTAGGTGTGCCCCCAAACTCATCACAATATGTCCAAAAAGAAAAGTAGGAAGACACAGCTCTTATAATTGAACATTTGTTTAACCCTTGTGTGGTGTTCGAGTCTGTGGGACACGTTTTCATTTTTTATTAGAAGAAAAATGATACAATTAATGAATTTTTCAAACTGAGACTCACGGACTTTGGCTCATATTCTGTGAAGAACATACATCAGAATACCGTATTTTACGGACTATAAGTCGCAGTTTATATATAGCGACTTATACTCAGGAGCGACTTATGTGTGAAATTATTAACTCATTATTGTAAAATATCAAATAATATTATTTAGCTCATTCACGTAAGAGACTAGACGTATAAGATTTCATGGGATTTAGCGATTAGGAGTGACAGATTGTTTGGTAAACGTATAGCATGTTCTATATGTTATAGTTATAATATGTTATGTTAACATACCAGGCACGTTCTCAGTTGGTTATTTATGCCTCATATAAAGTACACTTATTCAGCCTGTTGTTCACTATTCTTTATTTATTTTAAATTGTCTTTCAAATGTCTATTCTTGGTGTTGGCTTTTATCAAATACATTTCCCCCAAAAATGCGACTTATACTCCAGTGCGATTTATATATGTTTTTTTCCTTCTTTATTATGCATTTTCGGCCGGTGCGACTTATACTCTGGAGCGACTTATACTCCGAAAAATACGGTACATATTTAATGACCACACACCATACACCCCCCCTACACATTTTTATTACATATAAGATATCCCGGGGCTAATAGAAGTGTGGAAATTGATGTTCTGCGTACCACACACACACACACACACACACACACACACACACACACACACACACACACACACACACACACACACACACACACACAGCAGGCCTAGACAGGAGGAGGACAGAGTGTTGGTACACAGAACATCAGAGGGTCAAATGTGCGAGAAAATGAGAGCAGACAGTGTTGACAAACAATGTTGCAACCTTGTGTGGGAACCGCAGGTGCAGAAACACAAAAGAAGAATCCCTGTGGGATGCAGAAACTGGCAGAGAAATTTTCTGTGCAACGTTCATATTGTTGTTACTCAGACAGCGTTTGTGGGTCTGATGGACCCGTTGCATTTTGTGGCTTTTAATGCCTCACAATCAAACACTTTTATGTTAAACTACTGAACAGATGTTTATTGGGATAAGGTAAACATCTGTTCAGTATTTTAACATAAAAGTGTTTGCTTGTGAGGCATTAAAGGCCTACTGAAATGCGATTTTCTTATTTAAACGGGGATAGCAGGTCCATTCTATGTGTCATACTTGATCATTTCGCGATATTGCCATATTTTTGCTGAAAGGATTTAGTAGAGAACATCGACGATAAAGTTCGCAATTTTTGGTCGCTGATAAAAAAGCCTTGCCTGTACCGGACGTAGCAGACAATTAGCGTGATGTCACAGGTTGTGGAGCTCCTCACATCCGCACATTGTTTACAATCATGGCCACCAGCAGCGAGAGCGATTCGGACCGAGAAAGCGACGATTTCCCCATTAATTTGAGCGAGGATGAAAGATTCGTGGATGAGGAAAGTGAGAGTGAAGGACTAGAGGGCAGTGGGAGCGATTCAGATAGGGAAGATGCTGTGAGAGGCGGGTGGGACCTGATATTCAGCTGGGAATGACTAAAACAGTAAATAAACACAAGACATATATATACTCTATTAGCCACAACACAACCAGGCTTATATTTAATATGCCACAAATTAATCCCGCATAACAAACACCTGCCCCCTCCCGTCCAATACAACTCAAACACCTGCACAACACACTCAATCCCACAGCCCAAAGTATCGTTCAGCTCCCCAAAGTTCATACAGCACATATATTTCCCCAAAGTCCCCAAAGTTACGTACGTGACATGCACATAGCGGCACGCACGTACGGGCAAGCGATCAAATGTTTGGAAGCCGCAGCTGCATGCGTACTCACGGGTACCGCGTCTGCGCATCCAACTCAAAGTCCTCCTGGTAAGAGTCTCTGTTGTCCCAGTTCTCCACAGGCCAATGGTAAAGCTTGACTGTCATCTTTCGGGAATGTAAACAATGAAACACCGGCTGTGTTATGTGGCACAACAGTCAGGGGGTGCATTCTACGGCGGGGGTGCGTTATCCGGCACAACAAGGAATACACCGCTTCCCACCTACAGCTTTCTTCTTTGCTGTCTCCATTGTTCATTGAACAAATTGCAAAAGATTCACCAA
This sequence comes from Nerophis lumbriciformis, assembly GCF_033978685.3. Taxonomy (NCBI): domain Eukaryota; kingdom Metazoa; phylum Chordata; class Actinopteri; order Syngnathiformes; family Syngnathidae; genus Nerophis; species Nerophis lumbriciformis. The sequence continues at coordinate 12,622,757 of NC_084579.2, read as the reverse complement.
CACAGATGTCCAGAATACCGTGGAATTTTGCGATGAAAACAGACGACTTAATAGCTGGCCACCATGCTGTCCCAAAATGTCCTCCACAATCCGCGACGTCACGCGCAGGCGTCATCATACCGAGACGTTTTCAGCAGGATATTACGCGCGGAATTTAAAATTGCACTTTAGTAAGCTAACCCGGCCGTATTGGCATGTGTTGCAATGTTAAGATTGCATCATTGATATATAAACTATCAGACTGCGTGGTCGGTAGTAGTGGCTTAAAGCCACAAAATGCAACGGGTCCATCAGACCCACAAACGCTGGCTGAGTAACAACAATGTGAACATTACACAAGGGTTAAAGCCATTTGCCAAAGTACTGCAAAAAGCACGACATACATACTGCTGTATTTACAAAAGGTCGTATTTTTCCATGTAATAAAGGTGGCTATGTTTTTGCAGCTTGTTATCCTGTACGCACGCACGCACATTTTTTAATCAATTCTCGTCTCCGCTATCAATCCATATCTTGTATCTTTTGGCCGGCTGATGTGAACAACGTCGGGCCTGCGCGGCAACCCGACACTTGATGTATTTCACTGGTGTCAAAGTGTCAGAATGAAGTGCTGCCCGCTCGGCCGGTTTCTCCTCTCCTTTCGCCCGGGTGTAGCTCCGGTTTCACTTGCCTGTAACTGTTACGATTAAACACGCCGTGGTCTGGCGTGCACGATGCCGCCGCGTTTCCCAATGCAACGTCCCACAAACCTAAATGATCATAACAAAGCCGCCCCCCGCCAGCGGCACGGAGGCAAGAATTAAAGCCACATTCGACGGGCATACGTGCTCAGGTGACCAGCAAGTGTAATTAGGAGGTGTCCCTTATCCGCGGCCACTTTCTCCCCTTCACCGTAAGCTTTGGCACGAGTGGCAGAGAGGGTCAGTGTTTAATAATGAACAGGTCGAGCCGGCTGTAAGGGATACATGCACCTGCTTGATGCATCAGTCAATTACCTAATTAGAACGCTCCCACAAGGGGGAAAGCCAATACCTCATCCCGGAGCTGCAAGACAAGCCATGTGAATGGCGGCGCTCGCGAGGCCAACAGATACCTGTGTGTGTGCATGCGTGTGAGAACAAGGAGTAGCGAGGGAAGGGAGGGCGCCGGGGGGGGGGCGTCCATCCATCCGTGCAGGGCCGTATTTCCTAGCCCGGATCAGGTAGCAAAGGACGCTCATGGGAAATTGTGCTCTTTGCCGCCGCGATCACATGACAATCCGTGCTCGAACCGTCGCCATTCATGCCGGCGAGAGAATGTGATCTTTTGGCGGACACGTGACGGGGTTTTTTTTTTTTCCATGTCCTTGTACGGTGCTGTCTGGCGAGATAAGCGAGAGGCGAGGTAGAGTCCGGTAGAGATGGTGGAAGTGTCATTGGCACACATTGGGGGGGGTGGGGGGGGTGTATATTGTAGCGTCCTGGAAGAGTTAATGCTGCAAGGGTTTCTGGGTATTTGTTCTGTTGTGTTTATGTTGTGTTACGGTGCGGATGTTCTCCCGAAATGTGTTTGTTATTCTTGTTTGGTGTGGGTTCACAGTGTAACAGTGTTAAAGTTGTTTATACGGCCACCCTCCGTGTGACCTGTATGTCTGTTGATCAAGTATGCTTTGCATTCACTTGTGTGTGTAAAAGCCGCATATATTATGTGTCTGTGCCGCACGCTTTTTGTATAGAGGAAAAGCGGACGTGACGACAGGTTGTAGAGGATGCTAAAGGCAGTGCCTTTAAGGCACGCCCCCAATATTGTTGTCCGGGTGGAAATCGGGAGAAATTCGGGAGAATGGTTGCCCCGGGAGATTTTCGGGAAAGGCAATGAAATTCGGGAGTCTCCCGAGAAAATCGGGAGGGTTGGCAAGTATGGTTGGGGGTGTGGCTAAGAGGGGAGGAGTATATTTACAGCTAGAATTCACCAAGTCAAGTATTTCATATATATATATATATATATATATATATATATATATATATATATATATATATATATATATATATATATATATATATATATATATATATATATATATATGAAATACTTGACTTTCAGTGAATTCTAGCTATATATATATATATATATATATATATATATATATATATATATATATATATTAAAATAAATACTTGAATTTCAGTGTTCATTTATTTACACATATACACACACATAACACTCATCTACTCATTGTTGAGTTAAGGGTTGAATTGTCCATCCTTGTTCTATTTTTTGTCACTATTTTTCTAACCATGCTGAACACCCTTTCGCAGGTACCCAGAAAGTTTTCGAGTACCACCAAAAAAACTGAATCTCTGAAGACAGTATAAAAATCTGTGTTAAAGGTGTACAAATACTGTTTGTATAATAAGCATGTTATTGTTTACAAATGAGGGTTAAGAGTTCAGTACTAAAAAAAAAAAAAGAATGTGGCTTAAGTGCAGTTTTTTAATTGAGCTGCTGCATTTTTTGGTTGAGTTGTTTATTTATTTTGAGTAACTTCTACATTTCTAAAAGGGGAGGAATGTAATAGAGTGATCTATGTTTGTCTGTTGCCATCTCCTGGTGAATGTTGGCTATAGCGTACTGGAGTTACTTTTTGGTTGGCCAACGATTTACGTGGTGTTGCGCACCTGATGTCAAGTGTGTGAGTCTGTTCTGAAGTCTACAGTAAAGAGACGTACTTCATCACCTCGCCTGGTTATTGCCTCCAACTCAATATATTACAACAACATTGCTGTTTATGGCAGACAAACTGCTTTACGGTAGAATAAAACTTGACCGCTGTTGTTGTGTGTTGTTGCCGCGCTGGGAGGACGTTAATGAAACTGCCTAACAATAAACCCACATAAGAAACCAAGAACTCGTCCTCGATCATTCTACAGTTATAACGTGTTTGGGCAGGCACGCTGTTTGTATTGTGGGAAAGCGGACGTGAATACAGGCTGTTGACAGGTCACTCAGGTCCGCATGGAGCTGGAGGGGGCGTGGCTTCCAGCTCCGCCTGAATTTCGGGAGATTTTCGGGAGAAAAATTGTCCCGGGAGGTTTTCGGGAGAGGCGCTGAATTTCGGGAGTCTCCCGGAAAATCCGGGAGGGTTGGCAAGTATGCTTGTTGGTCACAAAAAACATTCATGAAGTTTGGTTCTTTTATGAATTTATTATGGGTCTACTGCAGTGATTTTCAACCACTACACACTAATGTGTCGTGAGATATTGTCTGGTGTGTCGTGGAAAATTATGCAACTTCACCTCATTGGTCCAAAAAATATTTTTTGCAAATCAATAATCATAATAATGTGCCGTTGTCTAGTGCCTGTGCTGTGTGGAGCTTGGCTGGGTAATCTTGTAATACTCCATATCAGTAAGTGGCAGCAGGTAGTTCATTGCTTTGTAGAAGTCGGAACACGTCGAGGATGGTTTGTCGTGATCCCAATATGCAGAGTACAGCGGGAGACAGCGTGCAGGTAAAAAGGTATTTTACGCTTAAACCAAAAATTAACAAAAAGCAAGTCCCGCTAGGAAAAGGCACTGAAGCATAGGGATGGCTATGTAAAACAAAAGTAAAACTGAACTGGCTACAAAGTCAACAAAAACAGAATACTGGACGACAGCAAAAACTTACAGCGTGTGGAGCAAAGACGGCGTCCACAAAGCACATCCGTACATGACATGACATTTAACAATGTCCCCACAAAGAAGGATGGCCTAAGCACAATTTAAATAGTCTTGATTGCGAAAACAAAGCAGGTGCGGGGAATAGCACTCAAAGGAAGGCGTGAAGCTGCTACAGGAGAACACCAACAAAACAGGAAAGGTCATCAAAATAACAGCCCAAGACAGGAACTAAAGCACGACACACAGGAAACAACAACAAACTCAATATAAAGCACGACAACCTGGTGGAGTTTCATTTTTTAACCTTTTCTGCTGGTGGTGTGCCTTTGTATTTTTTTTATGAAAAAAATGTGCCTTGGCTCAAAAAAGGTTGAAAAACACTGCTCTACTGAAAATGTGAGCAAATCTGCTGGGTGAAAAGTATACATACAGCAATGTTAATATTTGGTTACATGTCCCTTGACAAGTTTCATTGCAATAAAGCGTTTTTGGTAGCCATCCACAAGCTTCTGGCAAGCTTCTGGTTGAATTTTTGACCACTCCTCTTGACAAAATTGGTGCAGTTCAGCTCAATTTGTTGGTTTTCTGACATGGATTTGTTTCTTCAGCATTGTCCACACGTTTAAGTCAGGACTTTGGGAAGGCCATTCCAAAACCTTAATTCTTGCCTGATTTACCCATTCCTTTACCACTTTTGATGTGTGTTTGGGGTCATTGTCTTGTTGGAACACCCAACTGTGCCCAAGACCCAACCTCCGGGCTGATGATTTTAGGTTGTCCTGAAGAACTTGGAGGTAATCCTCCTTTTTCATTGTCCCATTTAAAGCACCAGTTCCACTGACAGCAAAACAGGCCCAGAACAAAATACTACCACCACCATGCTTGACGGTAGGAGTAGTGTTCCTGGGATTAAAGGCCTCAACTTTTCTCCTCCAAACATACTGCTGGGTATTGTGGCCAAACAGCTAAATTTTTATTTCATCTGACATCACATGGACAAAGATAAGACCTTCTGGAGGAAAGTTCTGTGATTGTGACAGTATATATATATATATATATATATATATATATATATATATATATATATATATATATGATAAATTAACACAATCCCCTGAAGAGCAGGGAAACCTGCGAAACAGGCTTGTAGGGATGAAATAGCATCTGTGTCATGCATTAACGATATATTTTTACATACGCTGCAAAAAAAATATTTAAATTTTTATTTTAAAAACTGGCAGGTCAGTCACCAGAATTTTACAGTAAAAGCAATGGGTTTTTTACAGCATATAAAAAAATTGAATAAATGGAAAAAGGGTGTACCCCGTCTTCCGCCCGAATGCAGTTGAGATAGGCTCCAGCACCCTCCGCGACCCCAAAAGGGACAAGAGGTAGAAAATGGATGGATGGATGGATGGATGGACAAACAATGCCGCTGTTTTTAGAGGTAAAATTCAAATAACAGAGCTGCCAGTTTATTTTTGTTTACCCTAAAATGTTGTTGTTTTAATGGTTTTTTTTTTGTTTGTTTGTTTTTTTAATGTTTTAGTGCAGCGGTCCCCAAACTACAGCTCCGGATCCGGCCCGCCAGCGTCCAAAATCCGCTGAAAGTCCCAAGTTAAAAAAAAAAAAAAAATGATATCTGTGTATAGATATATATTTATTTTTTTTATTTTTTATTTTTTAAATTATTATTATTTTTAAATGTGTCCTTTGTAATCCATTTTCTACCGCTTGCTACTCTCAGTGTCTCCTAGCCGCTCAGGCAAATCATATTGTCTAAAAATGCATTTTCTCATCGATAACATGACTTCATCGCGCTCTGAATTATATATATATATATATATATATATATATATATATATATATATATATATATATATATATATATATATATATATATATATATACACACAGCCCGGTCATTTTTTTCAACCCAATGCAGCCCCCCCTTACAATTTTTGTATTGTTTCAGTTTAGTCTTAAAATTCAGTCATACAATTATGACTAAATTGGTAAAGCTTGACAGTTTAGTTGAACAAATATTTACATTAATAATTTTGTTTCTATATTTTAGCACTACACAATTGTATGTACATTGATTTTTCATCAGTTATTTATGAGTCCCTTCTTATGAAGTATATCCATCCATCCATTTTCTACCACTTGTCCCTTTTGGGGTCGCGGGGGGTTGGTGAGTAATTATTTATCTAATCAGCCTGACCTAAGAATGATAATTATGTGTTAAATAAATAATAATATTTGTGATTAACACATCGCTGCATGTCATTTGATAAGGTTGTAAACTATTTTTACGGTATATATAATCATTGAATGTTATTAAAATCAAAAGTAAGATTACTAATTCGGTGTTAATGCTTGAGTGGGCCTCGGGGCCCCCACCTTATTGGAAAAGTTGGGCCCTGAGGTCAAAGAGGTTAAGAACTCCTTGTCTAAACAGCTGCCAACAGGAGTGAGCAGCAAGATAAATCTGTATTGCCTACAGTCCGGCATGGGGCCGCATGAGTGCTGCCGACAACTGGGAAGCTGTGGTTCATTGATGGGGAGATGCACTTCAAAATGTACGGTGACATTGTGAAGCAGAAACTGGGCCCCATGTCATTTTTTTTCAACATGATAAGAAGGGATAGGCACTGCAACCTGTCAACATAAACAGTAGTAACCATACTGAAAATACAAGTCGCTCTCGGTGTTTCATCTTAGTACTAAATGCTGACTCAGCCACCTGTAAAAAGTGGTTGGCTGTGATATTGCACAAGTAAGCACACAGTCTAGTGTACCACAACATCACATTATGTCCCAATTAGGGATGTCCGAAAATGGCTTTTTGCCGATATCCGATATTAATATTTTGACCAAACCCTTAATTACCGAAACCGATATCAACCGATATATACAGTCGTGGAATTAACACATTATTATGCCTAATTTGGACAACCAGGTATGGTGAAGATAAGGTACTTTAAAAAAAATAAATAAATAAATAAAATAAGATAAATAAATTAAAAACATTTTCTTGAATAAAAAAGGAAGTAAAACAATATAAAAACAGTTACATAGAAACTAGTAATTAATGAAAATGAGTAAAATTAACTGTTAAAAGTTAGTACTATTAGTGGACCAGCAGCACGCACAATCATGTGTGCTTACGGACTGTATCCCTGCAGACTGTATTGATATATATTGATATATAATGTAGAAACCAGAATATTAATAACAGAAAGAAACAACCCTTTTGTGTGAATGAGTGTGGGGTTTTTTTTTTGGTTGGTGTACTAGTTGTAAGTGTATCTTGTGTTTTTTATGTTGATTTAATAAAAAAAAATAAAAAAAATCGATACAGATAATTAAAAAAACGATACCGATAATTTCCGATATTACATTCTAAAGCATCTCTAGTCCCAATGACTGTAAAGACGAGTGAGGCATTAACAAACCCTAGGAATTATGAGTACAGTGGAACCTCGATTTACAAGCCCCTCATTATACGAACTTTTCGACTTACGAACCAGTTACCGAATAAACTATGCTTAGTTGTACGAACTTTATCTCAGTGTACGTGTCATGATCCGTGGCCTGGATCATGTTTTGTTATTTTCTGTTAGTTTTGGACTCCCTTAGTTCCTGTTTGGGCACCTCTGGGTTTGTTGTAGTTTCCATGGGGATTAATTGGGTTCACCTGCTTCTGGTTAGTGGTCGGCACGCTCACATGTTGTCGACCACGAATCAGAGAGCTATTTATTCACCTTTCTCGCCACGCTCAGTTTGGCTTCACTGTTCCTTGATCTAACCCTAACCCTATATATATATATATATATATATATATATATATATATATATATATACTTTCATTTTATGTAAAACGGACCAAACGGCTCCAAAATTAACAACAAGATTGATTGTTCCAAATTTATTTGAAAGATTGAAAGTTTCCACCATGGCGTGGTTGGCAGAGTGGCCGTGACAGCAACCTGAGGGGTTCCTGGTTCAATCCCCACCTTCTACCAACCACGCCACCTCCGTTGTGTCCTTGAGCAAGACACTTCACTCTTGCTCCTGATGGGTGGCGGTTAGGGCCTTGCATGGCAGCTCCCGCCATCAGTGTGTGTGAATGGGTGGATGTGGAAATAGTGTCAAAGCGCTTTGAGTACCTTGAAGGTAGAAAAGCGCTATACAAGTATAACCCACACTGCAAAAAGTCAATGTTCAAAAACAAGAAAAAAAAATACAAAAATGAGGGGTATTTTATTTGAACTAGGCAAAATTATCTGCCAATAGAACAAGAAAAAATTTTACTTGTCAAGACTTTCCAAAACAAGTAAAATTAACTACCCTCAGTGAACCCAAACATATCTTAAAATAAGTATATTCTCACTAATAACAAGTGTACTTTTCTTGGTCGGAAAAAAAAGAGACCTTTTTGCTCAATATGTTGAAAAATATTCTTAAATTAAGTAAATGCTAAATTTAAGAATATTTTTCAACATATTGAGCAAAAAGGTCTCTTTTTTTCTTAAATTAAGTAAGTAAATGCTAGGGCTTCACGGTGGCAGAGGGGTTAGTGCATCTGCCTCACAATACGAAGGTCCTGAGTAGTCTTGGGTTCAATCCCGGGCTCGGGATCTTTCTGTGTGGAGTTTGCATGTTCTCCCCATGACTGCGTGGGTTCCCTCCGGGTACTCCGGGTACTCCGGCTTCCTCCCACCTCCAAAGACATGCACCTGGGGATAAGTTGATTGGCAACACTAAATTGGCCCTAGTGTGTGGATGTGAGTGTGAATGTTGTCTGTCTATTTGTGTTGGCCCTGCGATGAGGTGGCGACTTGTCCAGGGTGTACCCCGCCTTCCGCCCGATTGTAGCTGAGATAGGCTCCAGCGCCCCCCGCGACCCCAAAGGGAATAAGCGGTAGAAAATGGATGGATGGAAGTAAATGCTAGTGCCGTTATCTTGACATAATGATATGCGCTCGGCATTACATTTCTTGAAACCAGCAAACTTATACTAAAACAAATTTATTGTTCTTAATGGAAAGGCAACAAGGCAACCGCTTATTACTCTCGGGGTCTCCTAGCCGCTCAGGCAAATCCATCCATCCATCCATTTTCTACCGCATATTCCCTTTGGGGTCGCGGGGGGCGCTGGAGCCTATCTCAGCTACAATCGGGCGGAAGGCGGGGTACACCCTGGACAAGTCGCCTCCTCATCGCAGGGCCAACACAGATAGACAGACAACATTCACACTCACATTCACACACTAGGGCCAATTTAGTGTTGCCAATCAACTTGCTCAGGCAAATCATATTGTCTAAAAATGCATTTTTCCATGGATAACATGACATCATCGCGCCAAGTGCGTGCTCTTTCAGTCAATTAGTGTGCATATATACAGCCCGGCCCCCGGCCAAAACATTTTTAATTGTAATTTTGAAGAATTTTTCTGAATGTGCATGAACTATTTCTGTTCGAAATTGTTAATTGTTTAAATATTAACTGTCAGTTTGCTGTACTGTGCCAACTGTACTATTATATGAGTATGTATTTTCTCTTGTTTCATTGAAAATAAAACAGCAAAGTCCATTTGGCTGTCATCCGTTTTAATTATGAGACACAATTGTGTCAAAGTCACGATTTTTTTTTCATGCTTGAAATAAGAAATTATTACTTTAATAAAGTAGTTTTATACTTGTGAGTGTTGATGACACAGCTTTGCAACACTTGATATTCTAGTTCCAAGCATGTTTTACTCAATATAGGTCATCAAATCTCAGCTACAAGCTGTAATATCTCACTGAGATCATTTAGGCATACTTGCCAACCCTCCCGAATTTTCCGGGAGACTCCCGAAATTCAGCGCCTCTCCCGAAAACCTCCCGGGACAAATATTCTCCCGAAAATCTCCCGATTTTCAGCCGGAGCTGGAGGCCACGCCCCCTCCAGCTCCATGCGGACCTGAGTGAGGACAGCCTTTTTTCATGACGGGAGGACAACAGGGTGACAAGAAGTAAATCATCCAGACTAGAGATACATTGTATTATTATGTTTATCTAACCTAAAAATAAAAATATTTATTAGTTAAAAAAACAAAAAACAAAATAAATGTTTACTATATTTTGCTAAAAAAACATCAAAATTAATTGTATTTTTATTTGTATTTTTTCTGACTCCTTATTACATCCAGCCATAGAATTATACATTAAAATAAACATATTTGAAATAATTAATTTTAAATTATCATAATAATTCATTTAAAATGACCATATTTAATTATTAAAAGAATTGCTTGTTTATCAACAACTTTAGCATTTTATTCATTACATTTTGAAGCTCTCAGAAGCCAAGTTGTTATATTCCTTAATATTTATTTATGCAAGTTTGAAGTATCAATTATCTAAACAGAGTTTTGTTTGCATATTTTCAGGATATATATATATATTTATATATATATATATATATATATATATATATATATATATATATATATATATATATATATATATATATATATATACGTATGAAATACTTGACTTGGTGAATTCTAGCTGTCAATGTACTCCTCCCCTCTTAACCACGCCCCCAACCACGCCCCGCCCCACCTCCGACCACGCCCCCCACCCCCACCTCCCGAAATCGGAGGTCTCAAGGTTGGCAAGTATGCATTTAGGACCGAAACCCTTAAAACAAGTAAAACACTCTGCTTAGTGAGAAGAATTATCTTATCAGACAGAAAATAAGCAAGTATCACCCTTATTTGAAATTTCTAATCTTACTTAGATTTCAGTTTTTGCAGTGCATTCACCATTTACCATCAATCCCACGGGGGTGCTCGGCATTGTCCGTGGGTGCTTCCACGGGATCGGCGCCTATGCACGCGGTGGTCAATACCCTTCCGATAAACTGCGAGTAGATCACCACAGGCTCTTTGGTGCGTAGATTAGTTCCGGCGTCAGACTGAATGTTTATCCCAAACGATCCCTAATCTGATCGGGCGTACTCTCATCTGCAGATATCGCAGATCAGACCTCCAAAACTGCTCAGTTGCATTCTAAATCGGTGACATTTTGTCATTCGGGGGTATATTTAATAAAGGCTTGTACCCTCATTAAGTATACTTTTTGTACATAGCAGCAAAATGTCCAATATACAACTTCTCCTGTCATCCAGCTTTAAAAATGATCATCTGAGTATTAATCCCCTTTTATTTAGCCCCTAAAAGCGGTAGTGATTGGACTTTAGAAATGGTACAGGTTGCACATACACTAGTCAAGTGCTCACTGTTTTGTGATCCCTGAATCCAATCACTGAGGCTCAGCAGTTACAGTCGGCCGCGGCACAGATGCGGCCACTCTTGACCAGAGGGATGATCAACTCCTCTTCCCCCAAATATCTCGGATGAATCAAATACCAAATTAAAGCGGCAGTATGGCTCGTGCTCCTTTTGATTGGATTTCCTTCTTGGTAAAAGATTTCTGACATTACGAGCATTTTTGTAGCCACAATCCGCTCAAGACGTCTCTTGATCCGTGCAAGCTAGATTGAAACGTACCTCAATTTTTTTTATTATTATTATTTTTTTAAATGGTGCCTTTTTTTTTAAAGTAGGGTTTCAATTCCAGGACAAAAATAATATGACTGTCCTATTTGGCAGAATTTTGTCTTTTATGGCGATTTATATCCCTTTGTGTCTCCTGTAGATTGTGTATTTTAATTCTAATAACACATTCTAAATAAAATACAGTATTATATGGACGAGCAAAAACCACTGTCATACACATTTATTTTTTAACTGAAATTTAAATACAGAACTCATTTTATATATATATATATATATATATATATATATATATATATATATATATATATATATATATATATATATATATATATATATATATATATACCTGCTTGGCACTCAGCATCAAGGGTTGGAATTGGGGATTAAATCACCATAAATGATTCCCGGGCGCGGCCACCGCTGCTGCTCACTGCTCCCCTCACCTCCCAGGGGGTGATCAAGGGTGATGGGTCAAATGCAGAGAATAATTTCGCCACACCTAGAGTGTGTGTGTGTGTGTGTGACAATCATTGGTACTTGAACTTGAACTTTTATATACAAAACCCAAATTTGGCACGTTGTGTAAATCGTAAATAAAAACCGAATACAATAATTTGCAAATCTTTCTCAACTTATATTCAATTGAATGGACTGCAAAGACAAGATATTTAATGTTCGAACTGAGAAACTTTTTTTTTTTCCGTAAATAATCATTAACTTAGAATTTAATGGCAGCAACATATTGCAAAAAAGTGGACACAGGGGTTTTCTTTTACCACTGTGTTACATGGCCTTTCCTTTTAACAACACTCAGTAAAGTTGGCATGTTGTGTAAATCGTAAATAAAAACAGAATACAATGATTTGCAAATCCTTTTCAACTTATATTCAATTGAATAGAACGCAAAGACAAGATATTTAATGTTCGAACTGATTCATTAACTTAGAATTTAATGGCAGAAACACATTGCAAAAAAGTTGACACAGGGGCATTGTTACCACTGTGTTACATGGCCTTTCGTTTTAACAACACTCAGTAAATGTTTGGGAAATGAGGAGACACATTTTTTGAAGCTTTTCAGGTGGAATTCTTTCCCATTCTTACTTGATGTACAGCTTAAGTTGTTCAACAGTCCGGGGGTCTCCGTTGTGGTATTTTAGGCTTCATAATGCGCCACACATTTTCAATGGGAGATAGGTCTGGACTACAGGCAGGCTAGTCTAGTACCCGCACTCTTTTACTACAAAGCCATGCTGTTGTAACACGTCGCTTGGCATTGTCTTGCTGAAATAAGCAGGGGCGTCCAGAAAAATACGTTGCTTGGATGGCAACATATGTTGCTCCAAAACCTGTACCGTATTTTCCGCACCATAAGGCGCCCTGGGTTATAAGCCGCGCCTTCAATGAACGGCATATTTCAAAACTTTGTCCACCTATAAGCCGCCCCGTGTTGTAAGCCGCATCTAACTGCGCTAAAGGAATGTCAAAAAAACAGTCAGATAGATCAGTCAAACTTTAATAATATATTAAAAACCAGCGTTCTAACAACTCTGTTCACTCCCAAAATGTACGCAAATGTGCAATCACAAACATACGTATATCAACATGGACAGAGCTGCGTGAAAAAAGCCACCCGGCCTCTTCGCGTAAACTTAAACTTACCTTAACCACTCGCTCATCTTTTCTTCATCCATCCCTTCGAGTTAGCTTTTATGATGACGCCGGCTGGAAAGGTCTCTTTTGGCAAGGTCTTCCTTTTGAATATCACCATGGGTGGAAGTTTCTGGCCATTAGCATGGCAAGCTAGAACCACAGTGAAGGATGACTTCTCATTCCCTGTGGTGCGAATATTCACCGTACGTGCTCCCGTTGTATCCACAGTGCGGTTCACAGGAATATCAGTTGCTGTGAAATAGTAATCCGTGTGCGGATGGAGAGATTGCGTCTTTTCATGAACCGGATACCTGTCGCTTAGTAGGAGCCATTTTGTGGTCTTTACAGATGTAAACACACAAAGGAAATGAAACGTACGGTGATATCCGCGCGCTTTTTCTTCTTCTACGCGGGAGGGTGGTTGCTTACAGTAGAAGAAGAAGCGCTTCCTGTTCTATGGGGGCGGGTGCTTACCTTGGCGGTTGCTTGCGTAGAAGAAGAAGCGCTTCCTGTTCTACCGGGAAAAAAGATGGCGGCTGTTTACCGAAGTTGCGAGACCGAAACTTTATGAAAATGAATCTTAATATTTATCCATATATAAAGCGCACCGGGTTATAAGGCGCACTGTCAGCTTTTGAGAAAATTTGTGGTTTTTAGGTGCGCCTTATAGTGCGGAAAATACGGTATGTACCTTTCAGCATTAATGGTGCCTTCACAGATGTGTAAGTTACCCATGCCTTGGGCACTACTACACTCCCATACCATAACAGATGCTGGATTTTCAACTTTGCACCTATAAAAGTCCGGATGGTTATTTTCCTCTTTGGTCCGATGAACACGACGTCCACAGTTTCCAAAAACAATTTGAAATGTGGACTCGTCAGACCACAGAACACTTTTCCACTTTGCATCAGTCCATCTTAGGTGAGCTCGGGCCCATCGAAGCCGGCCGCGTTTCTGGGTGTTGTTGATAGTAGAGTTTTAACTTGCACTTACAGATGTAGAGACGAACTGTAGTTACTAACAGTGGTTTTCTGAAGTGTTCCTGAGCCCATGTGGTGATATCTTTTACACACTGATGTCGCTTTTTGATGCAGTACCGCCTGAAGGGATCGAAGGTCACAGGCCTTGCCACTTACGTGCAGTGATTTCTCCAGATTCTCTGAACCTTTTGATAATATTACAGACCGTAGATGGTGAAATCCCTAAATTCCTTGCAATAGCTGGTTGAGAAATGTTGTTCTTAAACTGTTCGACAATTTGCTCACGTATTTGTTCACAAAGTGGTGACCCTCGCCCCATCCTTGTTTGTGAATGACTTGAGCATTTCATGGAAGCTGCTTTTATACCCAATCATGGCACCCACCTGTTCCCGATTAGCCCGTTCACCTGTGGGATGTTCCAAATAAGTGTTTTGATTGGCATTCCTCATCTTTCTCAGTCTTTTTTGCCACTTGTGCCAGCTTTTTTGAAACGTGTGGCAGGCATCAAATTCCAAATGAGCTAATATTTGCAAAAAATAACAACGTTTTTTCCGGTTCGAACGCTTCGTATCAATTGAATATAGGTTGAAATGGATTTGCAAATCATTGTATTCTGTTTTTATTCATGATTTACACAACGTGCCAACTTCACTGGTTTTGGGTTTTATTATATATATTATATAATTGTTTGCGGCTCCAGACAGATCTTTTTTTTGTTGTATTTTTGGTCCAAAATGTCTCCTTCAACATTTTGGGTTGTCGACCCCACCTGTTTGCCGAAGAACAAAAAAATGATCAAACTTACATTAGCCTGGTTTTGTCACAAATTAATAGTTGTAACTAGAGATGTCCGATAATGGCTTTTTTGCCGATATTCCGATATTGTCCAACTCTTAATTACCGATTCCGATATCAACCGATACCGATATATACAGTTCTGGAATTAACACATTGTTATGCCTAATTTTGTTGTGATGCCCCGCTGGATGCATTAAACAATGTAACAAGGTTTTCCAAATTAAATCAATTCAAGTTATGGAAAAAAATGCCAACATGGCACTGCCATATTTACTATTGAAGTCACAAAGTGCATTATTTTTTTTAACATGCCTCAAAACAGCAGCTTGGAATTAGGGACATGCTCTCCCTGAGAGAGCATGTGGAGGTTGAGGTTGGCGGGGTTGATGTGTGTGTGTGGGGGTGGGGGGGTAGGGTGTAGCGGGGCGTGTATATTGTAGCGTCCCGGAAGAGTTAGTGCTGCAAGGAGTTTCTGGGTATTTGTTCTGTTGTGTTTATGTTGTGTTACGGTGCGGATGTTCTCCCGAAATGTGTTTGTCATTCTTGTTTGGTGTGGGTTCACAGTGTGGCGCATATTTGTAACAGTGTTAAAGTTGTTTATACGGCCACCCTCAGTGTGACCTGTATGGCTGTTGACCAAGCATGCCTTGCATTCACTTCCGATATTACATTTTAAAGCATTTATCGGCTAGTTGGAACACGTCATGAAAAGCCACGACTTCGAAAGCGTCTATTTCAGCGCCGCTTTTGTTAAAACTACGGCAAACAAGTGCGAGAGATGACAGATTTTTCTAGAATATCATTAAAAAGTCACGTTTTTCATCATAGAGATCTTTGTCTGTCTTTTCAATGACAAACATGTCAACAACCCTCAATAAAGTACTTGAACCGACCTCCTATTTCTCTTCAACTGCACCAAAACATCCCTCCCCCACGAGGGAAATGGACAAGATAAGAGCGTTACTGTACTCCTTTCGCTTTACTTCAAGAGTGGAAAAGTTCTCATAAAAATCATTTTTACAAGCATGGAGAGCTCACTCTCTGGGAGACTCGTCATGTTTGGATTTGACCCGACTGTGACCTCCTTTTTCCTTCAACTGGAAGGAAGAAGGATGCACAACAGCTGCTTGAGCGCTGGTGTCACACCGACAACTCGCTCAAAAGGCGTTATTAAGTTATTAGTCAGGGGTTTCTTTCTTTGTACCGACTGACAGGATTAAGAAAGAAGTACATCAAGATGTACATATCGAGCATTTTTTTCAAAGAGTTGTAAACTAGATTCTAACAGTTTTGTCAACGTTTTGTTTTGTTTTTTACCACTAAGGATGGTTATTTTCCACATTTATATCGATACCGCTACTCAGTGATACCAAATTTCGATATTTTGTTTAATAATAAAATCTTTATTTTATTTAAGATTTGACAGTGAGCTGATAATAATATGTGTGCTGTACTATTGTTGTTTCTTACTGTGGAGGTCTTGTACCTCCGGGTTCTTCGGACCACCAAGGATGGACATGACAGGCTTGACGGTTTTGTGATTTGGTTTATTTTGCAATAAATGTATCGCTCTTTGGGTTCGGGTTTTCTCTTCACCATCAACAACTCCAACTTCTCCAACCTCTCCAACCACTTCCTTCCTGGCTGCTGCCCTTTTATAGAGTGACAGGTGATCAGATAAACGCGCCCAGGTGGGCCATCTACGCAGCTGTCGCCGGCCCCGGCACACCCCGCCTCGCTGCAGGTCCGCAGGCCACGCCTCCTCACACTTACACCTCCCAGTTTCATTTGCAAGTATTAAATATTAGACTTTGCATGCGCTTGCAACCCCAAGATGTTAGATGTCAGTAGTGTATAAGCTACAGTGTGTTGTCTAGTCAGGAAGTAGTCATTAATTTAAATCTAGTCTTATGTCGGAACCTACAAAGTGTTTATACTGTAAGTGGTGCTCTAATTAAACACCCGCAGTTTGATTGTAATGTGCATCGTAGTCGTAGTTTTCATTACCAGATTTGGAGGTGTTTATTTCGCCATGTAAAATCGCTAATGCTAATCAGCGGCATGTCTGTGGAAAATCCCATGCAAATTAGCATTGAGCTAGTGCATTTTTGAAAAGTGGACTTTTACTTTACGCTGAAATGTTTTCTTTCAGGCACGCTTGCTTTGTTGGCATTGGAAATTGGCGCTTGACTGCTTGTTTCCCCTCCAAGCGTTTGAGTCTGTACCCAGACGTGACTATCGTTGTACCGTATAGGAATACTTGTATCTCCGACTACGGTAGCCGTAAAAGGCCGACAATCCATCAAGCGGTGCGGCTTTAAAGTCGTACTGAAACATTTTGACGGATTTTTGAGCGCCGTGTGTAATGTTCTTTAATCTCAATGGAACATTTCAAGTTTTGGTGTTGTTTACTGGCGTCATAATGCAGTCTACACGTATCTCTTATGTGTGACTGCCATCTACCGGTCACACTTATCATTAAACAATGTACCAAATCAAATAGCTTCGAGGTTGGTAAGCACGGCCGGAATAATTCCGTACTGTCGATTTTTGAGAAAATGAAAGGATTTTAAGTG
>NC_084579.2:12465532-12603032 GCF_033978685.3 Nerophis lumbriciformis | reverse complement strand
AGGAGTGGCTGGCCCTCACTTGACACCCGGTCTGGACTGGGTCAGTCTGTCTGTTTCAATGTCTTTTTATTGTGGACCGCAGTCGTATTTTCCGCACTATTAGCCGCACCTAAAAACCACAAATTTACTCAAAAGCTGACAGTGCGGCTTATAACCCGGTGCGCTTTATATATGGATTAATTTTAAGATTCATTTTCATAAAGTTTCGGTCTCGCAACTACGGTAAACAGCCGCCATCTTTTTTCCCCGTAGAAGAGGAAGTGCTTCTTCTACGCAAGCAACCGCCAAGGTAAGCACCCGCCCCCATAGAAGAGGAAGCGCTTCTTCTTCTACTGTAAGCAACCACCCGCCCCCGTAGAAGAAGAAGAAGCGCGCGGATATTACGTTTAATTTCCTTTGTGTGTTTACATCTGTAAAGACCACAAAATGGCTCCTACTAAGCGACAGGTTTCCGGTTCATGAAAAGACGCAATCTCTCCATCCGCACACGGACTACTATTTCACAGCAACTGCCTAAAGACTTTCAAGAAAAGCTGGCTACTTTCCGTGCATATTGTAAAAACAAGATAGCTGAAAAAAAGATCCGGCCAGAGAACATTATCAACATGGACGAGGTTCCACTGACTTTTGATATTCCTGTGAACCGCACTGTGGATACAACGGGAGCACGTACGGTGAATATTCGCACCACAGGGAATGAGAAGTCATCCTTCACTGTGGTTCTAGCTTGCCATGCTAATGGCCAGAAACTTCCACCCATGGTGATATTCAAAAGGAAGACCTTGCCAAAAGAGACCTTTCCAGCCGACGTCATCATAAAAGCTAACTCGAAGGGATGGATGGATGAAGAAAAGATGAGCGAGTGGTTAAGGTAAGTTTACGCGAAGAGGCCGGGTGGCTTTTTTCACGCAGCTCCGTCCATGTTGATATACGACTCCATGCGCGCCCACATCACGCTGGTTTTTAATATATTATTAAAGTTTGACTGACCTATCTGACTGTTTTTTTGACATTCCTTTAGCGCAGTTAGATGCGGCTTACAACACGGGGCGGCTTATAGGTGGACAAAGTTTTGAAATATGCCGTTCATTGAAGGCGCGGCTTATAACCCAGGGCGGCTTATGGTGCGGAAAATACGGTAGTCAGGGTGACTGTATGTGACGGGGGTCTGCAACCCGCATGCGGCTCTTGAGCGGCGCCCTGGTGGCTTCGTGGAGCTTTGTTCAAAAATGTATGGAATTGGGGAAAAAAAATGGGGTGAAAAATGGATATTTTGTTGTAATATGGTTTGTGTAGGACAGGGGTCGGCAACCTTTACCACTCAAAGAGCCATTTTGACCCGTTTCACAAAATAAAGAAAACAATGGGAGCCACAAAACTCTTTTGAAATTTAAAATGAAATAACACTGCATACAAAGTTTTTTTTTTGCTTTGTGCTATGTATAAACCAGGGGTCTCAGACACGCGGCCCGCACCTTTATATGAAAATGTAATGTTAGTGCGGCCCGCGAGTTTTATATGACAGCATCACACTTGCCAACCCTCCCAATTTTTCCGAGAGACTCCCGAATTTCAGAGCAACTATTCTCTCGAATGTCTGCTGATTTTCACCCAAACAACAATAATAAGGGTGTGCTATGATGGCACTGCCTTTAGCGCCCTCTACAACCTGTACAAACAGCCTGCCAGCCCAGTCACATGTTGTATGCGGCTTCTGCAGACACACATAAGTGACTGCAAGGCAAACTTGTTCAACAGCCATACATGTCACACTGAGGGTGGCCGTATAAACAACTTTAACACTGTTACAAATATGCGCCACACTGTGAACCCGCACCAAACAAGAATGACAAACACATTTAGGGAGAACATCCGCACCGTAGCACAACGTAAACACAACAGAACAAATACCCAGAATCCCATGCATCCCTAACTCTTCCGGGCTACATTATACACCCTCCTTCCGTGCGTCGGTTGAGGTGGGCGGGGTTTGGTGGTAGCGGGGGTGTATAATGTAGCCCGGAAGAGTTAGGGATGCATGGGATTCTGGGTATTAGTTCTGTTGTGTTTATGTTGTGTTACAGTGCGGATGTTCTCCCGAAATGGGTTTGTCATTCTTGTTTGGTGTGGGTTCACAATGTGGCGCATATTAGTAAGAGTGTTAAAGTTGTTTATATCACAACCCTCGGTGTAACCTGTATGGCTGTTGACCACGTATGCGTTGCAGTCACTTAAGTGTGTAAGCAGAGGCCGCATACTCCATGTGACCGGGCCGGCACGCAGATAGCAAGGTGAAAAGCGGCCGCGACGACATGTTGTAGAGGACGTTAAAGGCAGTGCCATCACGGCACGCCCTCAATATTGTTGTCCGGGTGAAAATCGGAGAATGCTTGCGCCGGGAGATTTCCGGGAGAGGCACTGAAATCCCGAAACCTCCCGGTAAAATCGGGGGGGTCGGCAAGTATGCAGCTGAGCCGCATCAGAGTGATCAAAGAGCCGCATGCGGCTCCGGAGCCGCGGGTTGCCGACCCCTGGTGTAGGAGGACAAACACGACACAAACCTTCCTAATTGTTAATATGTTTGTGTTTATGCTTCACTGACGACACTATTTGGCGAGCGCCGTTTTGTCCTACTCATTTCAGCAGGCCCTTGAACTCGCCGTTGTGTGGACTGTGACTCAACTTTCTCCGACGCTGCCACAGAAAGACGCGTTTTATGCCACTGCTTCTTTGACTCATTTTGTCCACCAAACGTTTTATACTGTACATCAAGTGTCGTCTTCATTATAACACTTATATGAGAGTTTTAAAGTCATTTTGATAGTAGGCTAGTATAGCTAATATAGACGCTTACATCATGTGTTGTCTTCATTATAACACGTACCGTATTTTTCGGAGTATAAGTCGCACCGGCCGAAAATGCATGATAAAGAAGGAAAAAAACATATATAAATCGCACTGGAGTATAAGTCGCATTTTTTGGGGGAAATGTATTTGATAAAAGCCAACACCAAGAATAGACATTTGAAAGGCAATTTAAAATAAATAAATAATAGTGAACAGGCTGAATAAGTGTACGTTATATGAGGCATAAATAACCAACTGAGAAGGTGCCTGGTATGTTAACGTAACATATTATGGTAAGAGTCATTCAAATAACTATAACATATAGAACATGCTATACGTTTACCAAACAATCTGTCACTCCTAATCGCTAAATCCCATGAAATCTTATACGTCTAGTCTCTTACGTGAATGAGCTATATAATATTATTTGATATTTTACGGTAATGTGTTAATCATTTCACACATAAGTCACTCCTGAGTATAAGTCGCACCCCCGGCCAAACTATGAACAAAAACTGCGACTTATAGTCCGAAAAATACGGTATATAAGACTTTTAAAGTCATTTTGATAGTAGGCTAATATAGCTAATTGGACACTTACATCATGTGTTGTCTTTATTATAATACTTGTATAAGACTTTTAAAGTTATTTTGATAGTAGGCTAATATAGCTAATTGGACACATACATCATGTGTTGTCGTCATTATAACACTTATATAAGACTTCACATTTTTTGCGGCTCCAGACAGATTACTTTTTAGTATTTTTGGTCCAATATGGCTCTTTAAACATTTTGTGTTGCCGACCCCTGGTATATGACATGTGCGGCGCCCCCTATGGGTTGTGGTCAAAACGCTAGCGTAGATGTCAAAATCATACAGTCGATGACGTATGGATGAGGACAGGGCGTCAAACTCAATTTTTATTGGGGGCCACGTTGCAATTATGGCTGAGGGCCACGTGCAACAGTGAATATATAAATATATAAATATATATATATATACAGTCGTGATCATGTGTGTGTATATATATATATATATATATATATGTGTGTTTATATATATATATATATATATATATATATATATATATATATATATATATATATATATATATATATATACATATATATATATATATATATATATATATATATATATATATACATATATATATATATATATATATATATATATATATATATATATACAGTCGTGATCATGTGTGTGTATATATATATATATATATATATATGTGTGTTTATATATATATATATATATATATATATATATATATATATATATATATATATATATATATATATATATATATATATACATATATATATATATATATATATATATATATATATATATACATATATATATATATATATATATATATATATATATATATATATATATATATATATATATATATATATATATATATACAGTCGTGATCAAAAGTTTACATACACTTGTACACTGCAAAAAAGTCTGTGTTCAAAAACAAGAAAAAATAAAAATAAAATTGGGGTATTTTGTTTGAACTAAGCAAAATTATCTGCCAATAGAACAAGAAAATTACACCTTGTCAAGACTTTCCAAAACAAGTAAAATTAGCTAACCTCAATGAACCCCAAAAATACCTTAAAATAAGTATATTCTCACTAATAACAAGTGCACTTTTCTTGGTAGAAAAAAATGAGATCTTTTTCTCAATATGTTGAAAAATATTCTTAAATTAAGTAAATGCTAGTGCCATTATCTTGACATAATGATTTCTTTTTTTCATGCTTGAAGTAACGAATGAATACTTTAAAAAAATAGTTTTATACTTGTGAGTGTTGATGACACAGCTTTGCAACAGTTGATTTTCTACTTTCAAGCATGTTTTACTCAATATAGGTCATCAAATCTCAGCAACAAGCTGTAATATCTTACTGAGATCATTTAGGACTAAAACCCTTAAAACAAGTAAAACACTCTAACATAAAAATCTGCTTAGTGAGAAAAATTATCTTATCAGACAGAAAATAAGCAAATATCACCCTTATTTGAGATATTTAATCTTACTTAGATTTCAGTTTTTGCAGTGTAAAGAACATAATGTCATGGCTGTCTTGAGTTTCCAATAATTTCTAAGACTCTTATTTGTTTTTGTGATAGAGTGATTGGAGCAAATACTTGTTGGTCACAAAAAAACATTCATGAAGTTTGGTTCTTTTATGAATTTATTATGGGTCTACTGAAAATGTGAGCAAATCTACTGGGTCAAAAGTATACATACAGCAATGTTAATATTTGCTTACATGTCCCTTGGCAAGTTTCACTGCAATAAGACACTTTTGGTAGCCATCCACAAGCTTCTGGTTGAGTTTTTGACCACTCCTCTTGACAAAAATGGTGCAGTTCAGCTATATTTGACATGGACTTGTTTCTTCAGCATTGTCCACACGTTTAAGTCAGGACTTTGGGAAGTCCATTCTAAAACCTTCATTCTAGCTGATTTAGCCATTCCTTTGCCACTTTTGACGTGTGTTTGGGGTCATTGTCCTGTTGGAACACCCAACTGTGCCCAAGACCCAACCTCCGGGCTGATGATTTTAGGTTGTCCTGAAGAATTTGGAGGTAATCCTCCTTTTTCATTGTCCCATTTACTCTCTGTAAAGCACCAGTTCCATTGGCAGCAAAACAGGCCCAGAGCATAATACTACCACCACCATGCTTGACTGTAGGTGTTCTTGGGATTAAAGACCTCACCTTTTCTCCTCCAAACATATTGCTGGGTATCATGGCCAAACAGATACATTTTTGTTTCACCTGACATCACATGGACAAAGATAAGACCTTCTGGAGGAAAGATCTGTGGACAGATGAAACAAAAATTGTGCCTTTGGGGTAGTTGTTTATTATGATTTTTTTATGCGTATGTACAGTACTTTCACCACCTTAGTGGGCGTACAAAAGCGTCATGTTCCAATCATAAGGTGAGCTTGACTGTATTTCGAATCATATTAAATGATCTGTAGTAAAAAAAAATGCCATATCTATCAAAAATCGAGTAAGATATATGTACATTTTTACTAAACACTGGTATGAACACACACAATTGAAACTTGGTTCTAAATAAAAGAGTGACCTGCACATAAAAAAACACACAAAATGGTGGAATAATACAAAAATACATGAATCTTAAAGATATTTGAGTTATTATAGGTATAATACCATAGGTTGATACCAATACCAAAATGTATTTCGATACTTTCCGATATTTTTCGATACTTTTCTAAATAAAGCGGACCACAAAAAAATGGCATTATTGGCTTTATTTTAACAAAAAATATTACGGTACTGTGGAGCAGTTGGGAGAGTAGCCGTGCCAGCAACCTGTGGGTTCCTGATTCGATCCCCACCTTCTACCAACATAGTCACGTCCGTTGTGTCCTTGAGCGAGACACTTCACCCTTGCTCCTGATGGGTCCTGGTTAGGGCCTTGTATGGCAGCTCCCGCCATCAGTGTGTGTGAATGTGTGTGTGAATGGGTGAATGTGGAAATAGTGTCAAAGCGCTTTGAGTACCTTGAAGGTAAAAAAAGCGCTATACAAGTATAACCCATTGTGGAGGGAGGAGTGGCCAGCGCGCTTGCAGGAGCAAAGGTCACCGCCGCTGTCTATGGTGCTGAGAGCGAGCACCGTCGGATAGGGGCGGGGCATGTGCTGACGGCGAGACACAGCTGGCAGGTGATTAGATTTCACAGGTGGTAGGTGTTAATCTAATCATCTGTTGTCTTTTACAGTGAGCGGCCGAGTGCAGGAGGAGGAGGAGTATGGGAGAGACTGAAAAGTCGAGAAAGAACGTTGGTCTGATGAGCTTGTGGAAAAAACTATTAAACCTTTGTCAACTCTGCACACCTGGCGTATGTATCAGTGGGACCGCGAGCACGCGACTTCTATGTTTCTTATTGCAATCGAAGAACAAGTTTGTCCTTAAATAAAATAGTCAACATACAAGACAACTTGTCTTTTAGTAGTAAGTAAACAAACAAAGGCTCCTAATTTAGCTGCTGACATATGCAGTAACATATTGTGTCATTTATCATTCTAGTATTTAGTCAAAATTATGAGGGACAAACTGTAAAAAATTATTAATAATCCACTTCTTCATTTACTGTTAATATCTGGTTATTTTCCATTTCAGCATGTTCTATCTACACTTCTGTTAAAATGTAATAATCACTTATTCTTCTGTTGTTTGGATACTTTACATTAGTTTTGGATGATACTATAAATGTAGGTATCGATCCGATACCAAGTCGTTATAGGATCATACATTGCTCATATTCCAAATCCTAATGTACTATGTAATCATAGTAGTATCGACTAGATACGCTCTTGTACTTGGTATCATTACAGTGGATGTCAGGTGTAGATTCACCCATGGCGTTTGTTTACATTATGACGCCAGTGAGCTACGGTGTGTAGTGAAGCATGTTTAGCTATTATTCGTCCTGCAGGGATGATACTTGTAAGAAACGTACTTTATTTGTCGCCATGGAGGCGAGGATTAGTGATTTCGAAGCAGTGAAAACACAGCCGACTGCGGATGGATGTATGAAATGTACTGAAAAAAAGAAAACATGGGGAATCGGTATGTGGAGGGAGATATGGCCAGCGCTGCCTGCAGGAGCAAAGGTCACCGCCTCTGTCCATGGTGCTGAGGACAGAGCACCATCAGACGAGGGTGTGGCAGTGTTGACGGCGAGACACAGCCGGCAGGTGGTTAGATTTCACAGGTGGTACGTGTTAATCTAATCATCTGTTGTCTTTAACAGTAAGCGGCCGGGAGCAGGAGAGAGGATACAGACGTGACTGAACAGTCACGTTCTGCGGGAGAAAGATTTTGATAAAAACCTATGTACATTAAAAACTTTATTAAAAACTGCACACTTGGCTCATGTGCGGTGTCTGTACTTTTCAAACAGAGTATAGTACCATTTTTGATTCATTAGTACTCCGATACTATACCAGTACCGGTATACCGTCCAATCTTAGTATGCACTGGATGAAAGCTAATTTAAATATTGTTGTTTGTTGAATTGAAATGTGGAATAACACGAACGAACAGAATACAACTCTGATAATATCATTTTGACAAATATTTTTCTAAGTCAGGGCAGTAAAAACCGGGCCACTGTCAAGGGTGCCCGTGACCCTTTCATACCTGTGCTTGTAAAAGCCACCACAGGGGGTCCCTGCAACAAGTGAAGAAATGGAAGCCATGTGACACAAGACAGTGCCTATAAATATGGCCCAGATCACAGGGGCACTTAATGCAGGGGTGGGCAGACGCCTTTTTTACCAGTACGTCTACAACGTCTTAAAAAGGTTCTGCCGTGTCATATGAAACCCATAAAACCCTGAATAACTTCCTCCCCGACTGGGGGGAAAAAAGGAAGAAAAAAAAAAGAAGAGCCTGGGCTGAGACTCTTCACCGCGCTCGATCACGCCAGACTGCCTTTTGCCCTTTTGTACCCCCCTGATTTATTCACCTTTCTTCCTTTATCTTGTGCCTTGATGTTCACTCTCTGCACACTTTTGGAAGGATGCTGCTTCACTATCTAACAGACGGAGGTAAACGGCAACCAGTGCAGAGCAAACACTCCCATTAAAGGGGAACTGCACTTCTTTTTATTTTGCCTATCGTTTTTTGATACATTCTAAATATTAAATAAACGTAAATTAAAGTCCGCTCTATTCCGCCTATAAAACCCAATGAATAACCAACCAAAAAGTGCCAACAATACACCATTTAAATTTTTTTAAATATTAACCATTTTGTTGTGCGGGTTCCAAGGACCACCAAGGAATGACATTGTTGCATGCAGGTTTGACTTCTTTTATTTTTAAGGGTAATTACTTTGTGCCCAGCTGCGCGATCCACACACCTTATGACATACTTGCCAACCCTCCCGAATTTTCCGGAAGACTCCCGAAATTCAGCGCCTCTCCCGATTTTCAGCCGGACCTGGAAGCCACGCCCCCTCCAGCTCCATGCGGACCTGAGTGAGGACAGCCTTTTTTCATGACGGGAGGACAACAGGGTTGTCATGTCTGTGTGATCATGTTTTTGTTTTGGTCATGTTCGGTTTTGTTTTTGGACTTTTTGTGCACTTTTGTTTTGTCACCATAGCAACCATTAGTCTTCACCTGTCACGTCACGCACCTGTTTCACGTTTTGAGTCACGCACCTGTTTTCGTTAATCATGTCTGTAGTATTTAAGTTCAGTGTTTTCAGTTTGTCTTTCTGGTGACATCCCCACAATTATGCTCTACACACTCTTCATCCTCTTAGATCCTGCTTCATGTCCCATGCCAAAGTAAGTTTTTGTTCCATGTTTATAGTCTTTTTGGTTTCATAGTTTGTTCTCCGCCATTGTGCGCGCCTTTTGTTTACTTCTTTTTGTAGTTATAGTGTTTAAAATAAATTATGTACTTACATTCCCGTCTCGCCCGAGCCAACTTTCCGTTGCATCCTGGAAAAGCAAACACTCAGGACCAAGTCATGACAAGGGTGACAAGAACTAAATCATCCAGACTAGAGATAAATTGTATTATGTTTATTTTACCTAAAAACAAAATATATTTATTAATAAAAATAAAAAAACTAAATACATTTTTACTATATTTTGCTAAAAACATCAAAATTTATTGTATTTTTATTTGTTTTTTTTCGTGACTCCTTATTACATCCAGCCATAGAATTGTACATTAAAATAAACATATTTGAAATAATTGATTTTCAATTATCATAATAATTCATTTAAAATGACCATATTTAATTATTAAAATAATTGCTTGTTTATCAACAACTTTGGCATTTTATTCATTACATTTTGAAACTCTCAGAAGCCAAGTTATGTTATATTCCTTAATATTTATTTATGCAAGTTTGAAGTATCAATTATCTAAACACAGTTTTGTTTGCATATTTTCAGGATATATATATATATATATATATATATATATATATATATATATATATATATATATATATATATATGTGAAAAACTTGACTTGGTGAATTCTAGCTGTCAATATACTCCTTCCCTCTTAACCACGCCCCCAACCACGCCACGCCCCACCCCCGACCACGCCCCCACCCCCCACCTCCCGAAATCGGAGGTCTCAAGGTTGGCAAGTATGCCTTATAATGATTGCGGCGTCGCTCCCGGCGCGCCCCGCCTCGCTGCTCGCTCGCTCGCCGTCCACGCCTCCTCGCCGCCCCACAGCGGCAACAACAAAATGGAGTGATGTAGCACAGCGGGCCCCGGTGTGCCTTGCCTCGCTGTCGGACTGCCGGCCCCACCTCTCCACACATTTATTAGTGATATTGTTATTATAAGTGCTAACGCAGACAAACTATTTAGGTAAACAGCAACCACTGCAGAGCAAACGCTCCCATTAAAGGGGAACGGCACTTTTTTTTGGAATTTTGCTTATCGTTATGAAAGACATGACCACGGATGGATTTTTTTTTAATGCATTCTAAGTAATAAATAAACGTAAATTAAGTCCTCTTTATTCCACCTATAAAACCCAATGAATAACCATCCAAAAAAGCGCCAACTATACTCCATTTACATTTTGTGACTTGAATATTGACAAAATGTTAGTGATATTGTTATTATAAGTGCTAACGCAGACAAACTATTTACGTAGGTAAACAGCAACCACTGCAGAGCAAGCGCTCCCATTAAAGGGGAACTGCACTTTTTTTTGGAATTTTGCCTATCGTTATGAAAGACATTACCACGGATGGATTTTTTTTTTAATGCATTCTAAGTAATAAATACAAGTACATTAAAGTTCACTCTATTCTGCCTATATAACCCAATAAATAACCATCCAAAAAAGCGCCAAGAATACTCCATTTACATTTCGTGACTTCAATATTAACCAAGTATTCGTGATATTGTTATTATAAGCGCTAACGCAGACAAACTATTCAGATAAACAGCAACTACTGCAGAGCAAACGCTCCTATTAAAGGGGAATTGCACTTTTTGGGGACTTTTTCCTATCGTTATGAAAGACATGACCACGGATGGATTTTTTTTTTTAATGCATTCTAAATATTAAATAAACGTAAATTAAAGTCCACTCTATTCCGCCTATAAAACCCAATAAATAACCATCCAAAAAGTGCCAACAATACTCAATTTACATTTCGTGACTTGAATATGAACCAAGTATTAGTGATATTGTTATTATAATTGCTAACGCAGACAAACTATTTAGATAAACAGCAACCACTGCAGAGCAAACTCTCCCATTAAAGGGGGACTGCACTTTTTTTTTGGAATTTTGCCTATCATTATGAAAGACATGACCACGGATGGATTTTTTTCTTAAAGGGGAACATTATCACAATTTCAGAAGGGTTAAAACCATTAAAAATCAGTTCCCAGTGGCTTATTTTATTTTTCGAAGTTTTTTTCAAAATTTTACCCATCACGCAATATCCCTACAAAAAGCTTCAAAGTGCCTGATTTTAACCATCGTTATATACACCCGTCCATTTTCCTGTGACGTCACATAGTGATGCCAACACAAACAAACATGGCGCATAGAACAGCAAGCTATAGCGACATTAGCTCGGATTCAGACTCGGATTTCAGCGGCTTAAGCGATTCAACAGATTACGCATGTATTGAAACGGATGGTTGTAGTGTGGAGGCAGGTAGCGAAAACGAAATTGAAGAAGAAACTGAAGCTATTGAGCCATATCGGTTTGAACCGTATGCAAGCGAAACCGACGAAAACGACACGACAGCCAGCGACACGGGAGAAAGCGAGGACGAATTCAGCGATCGCCTTCTAACCAACGATTGGTATGTGTTTGTTTGGCATTAAAGGAAACTAACAACTATGAACTAGGTTTACAGCATATGAAATACATTTGGCAACAACATGCACTTTGAGAGTGCAGACAGCCCAATTTTCATCAATTAATATATTCTGTAGACATACCCTCATTCGCGCTCTTTTCCTGAAAGCTGATCTGTCCAGTTTTGGAGTTGATGTCAGCAGGCCAGGGAAGCTCGGGTCGATATTCTTCTCTTGATCATCTTCGGTGGCATAAGGGACGGTGTGAGCCAAGACATCCAGGGGGTTTAGCTCGCTCGTCTGCGGGAACAAACTGCCGCCATTGCTTGCCGTGCTACCGAGGGCCTTTGTCCCTGAATTGCTCACACACTCCGGCAGATTCAATGGGGGTCTGGCGGCAGATTTCTTTGACTTTATCGTTGGAAATGCATCTGCTTTGAGTGTCGCAGGATATCCACACATTCTTGCCATCTCTGTCGTAGCATAGCTTTCGTCGGTAAAGTGTGCGGAACAAACGTCCAATTTCTTGCCACTTTCGCATCTTTGGGCCACTGGTGCAACTTGAATCCGTCCCTGTTCGTGTTGTTACACCCTCCGACAACACACCGACGAGGCATGATGTCTCCAAGGTACGGAAAACAGTCGAAAAAACGGAAAATAACAGAGCTGATTTGACTCGGTGTTTGAGAAAATGGTGGATTGCTTCCCGATGTGACGTCACGTTGTGAGAGCGAATATTAGAAAGGCGTTTAATTCGCCAAAATTCACCCATTTAGAGTTCGGAAATCGGTTGAAAAAATATATGGTCTTTTTTCTGCAACATCAAGGTATATATTGACGCTTACATCGGTCTGGTGATAATGTTCCCCTTTAATGCATTCTAAGTAAAAAATAAAAGTAAATTAAAGTCCGCTCTATTCTGCCTATAAAACCCAATAAATAACCATCCAAAAAAGTGCCACAACAATACTCCATTTACATTTTGTGACTTGAATATGAACCAAGTATTAGTGATATTGTTATTATAAGCGCTAATGCAGACAAACTATTCATAGCAGCACTTGTGTTCCTATGTTTACATCATCAAGGGGTCTGCTGTTTCCTCGCTTCCCTGCTCCCTGTAAGTTTAGTGTCGATCATAAATCATGCCTCTCACCTGGAAAGTAGAAGGCTGTGGATATAATCCGACAAGTTGATACACTTTGACCATCATTTAGGACCTGGAACTGGCGAAAAAGACACAAAAAGACGCTATATGAGCATTCTAGCAGTCGGCATCAAATGACAGCAGACATTGTACAGTAAATAATGTTTTATTATGTTTGTTGGCTCTCATAAAGTCTGCAGTGAACACAAAACAGTGATGAAGGGGAAAAAAAGCAAGCGTTGTGATGCGTTTTTGAAATTGATGCTTAAAATTATTAAAAAATACATAAATATTAAATGTTATTATAAATGTGTCCATTACTTACATCATCTATATAAAACTTCAATGGAGGTGTTTGGATGTTTTTTTTAAGAGCCTTAAAGGCGGAATTGCGCGACACCTATAGGCTCCATTGTAAGCGAACTTTTGATCACATGTATTTAATATTTAGAATGCATTAAATACAAATAATATCCATCGTCATGTCTCTCATAATGATTGCGAACAATAGGCAAAATTCCAAAAACAAAGTGAATTTCCCCTTTAAGGAAGATACACACTTTTGCAGTTTTCATGTAAAAATATGTTTATATTTTGTCACTCTTATTGCACAATTCTGCAACTGAAACAAACAACACAAAATAAAATAAAAATATATATATATATATTCTAAAGTGATAATCTTTTACTACTTGATTTGTTGTATTTTATTTAACTTGAAAAAAATAGATATATCATATCTTTATTTGCTTTAGTGGCAATGACATTGATCAGCTCTTAGCAATAACTGGATGACCTCACAGGAAGGGTAGGGGGTCTGCATTGTCGTTGTCTCTCCTTAATGGGAGCTGCATGGTTCCTGGATTACTACCTATTACACGCGCACACACGCACGCACACCAACACACTACGACAACAGAAAGTGTAAAAAAAAATATATACACAGAGCGTTGTCGCTAACCCGAGTGGACAGCAGGAAAGATTAATTAGATCAATGACAGAGCATGAAAGCATGTCAATTAGACTTACTATGAAAGACAAACATCCGCTACACGACATTGTGGACCACGCATGTGTTTTTTTTTTAACTAATTCACTTACATATTTGACTTATATAAATCAATTTTATCATTCAAATTCCCCGCAGTTTATACTGTACTGTGTCTCTAAAGTCAACATACTAATGACATTTAAACCATTTAAATTGTGCAGTTTTGGGCTGTTTTCCTAATAAAAAAAAAAAAGGCAAAATAAGTAAAATAATAATTTGGCATGATACTTAACAAGTAATATATTGTAGAGGAGACTGAGGGCAGAAATGAAAGACTGTTGCAGAGTGGAGATTGCACAGTATAACATTAATTCCTGCAAAAGGGTTGTGACTTTTACCCAAGAACAGACTGAGGAAAACAAAGTGTAGACTGTGGAGGACAGCACTGTAATTCCCTCTCGGGTCAAGGCTGTTGGAGACCCTAAATATATCCAAGGGGAGACTGAGGGCAGTAATAAAATGTAGCACTGGCGTAAAATGGAAACTGTAAAGTACAAAGCTGCAATTATTTATATACTTGTGGTAGGTAGAGATATGTGATTAATCCGAAAGGAGACTGAGGGCAGCGAGAAAAAAGGAGTGATGCAGCAAAATGGAGATTGTGGAGTACAACACTGCCATTCCATCTTGGTATCTGGCATTTGAAGATTTAATTTTATCTAAGAAGAGACTAAAGGAAGAAATTAGACGGAGTGCTGCGGCAAAGTGGAGACTGTGGAGGACAGCACTTTAATTCCCTCTCGGTTCATGGCTGTTGGAGACCTAACTGTATCCAAGGGGAGACTGAGGGCACTGATAAAATGTAGTACTGGCGTAAAAGGGAAACTGTAAAGTACAAAGCGGCAATTATTGATGCACTTGTGGTAGGTAAAGATATGTGATTAATCCAAGGGGAGACTGAGGGCAGCGAGAAAAAAAGGAGTGATGCAGCAAAGTGGAGACTGTGGAGTACAACACTGCCATTCCATCTGGGTATCTGGCATTTGAATACTTCATTTTAACTAAGACGAGACTAAAGGAAGAAATTGGACGGAGTGCTGGGGCAAAGTGTAGACTGTGGAGGACAGCACTGTAATTCTCTCTCGGTTAATGGCTGTTGGAGACCTAACTGTATCCAAGGGGAGACTGAGGGCAGTAATAAAATGTAGCACTGGCGTAAAAGGGAAACTGTAAAGTACAAAGCTGCAATTATTTGTATTTACGGACTTGTGGTACGTGGAGATATGTGATTTATCTAAGGGGAGACTGAGGGCAGCAAGGAAAAAGGAGCGATGCAGCAAAGTGGAGATTGTGGAGTACAACACTGCCATTCCATCCGGGTATCTGGCATTTGAAGACTTAATTTTATCTAAGAAGAGACTAAAGGAAGAAATGTGTGCTGCGGCAAAGTGGAGACTGTGGAGGACAGCACTGTAATTCCCTCTCGGTTCATGGCTGTTGGAGACCTAACTGTATCCAAGGGGAGACTGAGGGCAGTGATAAAATGTAGCACTGGCGTAAAAGGGAAACTGTAAAGTACAATGCTGCAATTATTTATGGACTTGTGGTAGCTAGAGATACGTAATTTATCTAAGGGGAGACTGAGGGCAGCGAGAGAAAAAAGGAGTGATGCAGCAAAGTGGAGATTGTGGAGTACAACAGTGCCATTTCATCTGGGTATCTGGCATTTGAAGACTTCATTTTATCTAAGAAGAGACTATAGGAAGAAATTGGATGGAGCGCTGCGGCAATGTAGAGACTGTGGAGGACAGCACTTTAATTCCCTCTCGGTTCATGGCTGTTGGAGACCCAACTGTATCCAAAGGGGGACTGAGGGCAGTGATAAAATGTAGCACTGGCGTAAAAGGGAAACTGTAAAGTACAAAGCGGCAATTATTAATGCACTTGTGGTAGGTAAAGATACGTGATTAATCCAAGGGGAGACTGAGGGCAGCGAGAGAAAAAAGGAGTGATGGAGCAAAGTGGAGATTGTGGAGTACAACACTGCCATTCCATCTGGGTATCTGGCATTTGCAGACTTAATTTTATCTAAGAAGAGACTAAAGGAAGAAAATAGATGGAGTGCTGCGGCAAAGTGGAGACTATGGAGGACAGCAGTGTAATATCCTCTCGGTTCATGGCTGTTGGAGACCTAAGTATATCCAAGGGGAGACTGAGGGCAGTAATAAAATGTAGCACTGGCGTAAAAGGGAAACTGTAAAGTACAAAGCGGCATTTATTTATGCACTTGTGGTAGGTAAAGATACGTGATTAATCCAAGGGGAGACTGAGGGCAGCGAGAGAAAAAAGGAGTGATGCAGCAAAGTGGAGATTGTGGAGTACAACACTGCTATTCCATCTGGGTACCTGGCATTTGAACACTTCATTTTATCTAAGAAGAGACTAAAGGAATAAATTAGATGGAGTGCTGCGGCAAAGTGGAGACTGTGGAGGACAGCACTGTAATTCCCTCTCGGTTCATGGCTGTTGGAGACCCTAAATGTATCCAAGGGGAGGCTGAGGGCAGTGATAAAATGTAGCACTGGCGTAAAAGGGAAACTGTAATGTACAAAGCGGCATTTATTTATGCACTTGTGGTAGGTAAAGATACGTGATTAATCCAAGGGGAGACTGAGGGCAGTGAGAGAAAAAAAGGAGTGATGCAGTAAAGTGGAGATTGTGGAGTACAACACTGCCATTCCATCTGGGTATCTGGCATTTGAAGACTTAATTTTATCTAAGAAGAGACTAAAGGAAGAAATTAGACGGAGTGCTGCGGCAAAGTGGAGACTGTGGACGACAGCACTGTAATTCTCTCTCGGGTCCAGGCTGTTGGAGACCCTAAATGTATCCAAGGGGAGACTGTGGGCAGTAATAAAATGTAGCACTGGCGTAAAATGGAAACTGTAAAGTACAAAGCTGCAATTATTTATATACTTGTGGTAGGTAGAGATATGTGATTAATCCAAAGGGAGACTGAGGGCAGTGAGAAAAAAGGAGTGATGCAGCAAAGTGGAGATTGTGGAGTACAACACTGCAATTCCATCTGGATACCTGGCATTTGAAGACTTCATTTTATCTAAGAAGAGACTAAAGGAAGAAAATAGATGGAGTGCTGCGGCAAAGTGGAGATTGTGGAGGACAGCAGTGTAATACCCTCTCGGTTCATGGCTGTTGGAGACCTAAGTATATCCAAGGGGAGACTGAGGGCAGTAATAAAATGTAGCACTGGCGTAAAAGGGAAGCTATAAAGTACAAAGCTGCAATTATTTATATAATTGTGGTAGGTAGAAATACGTGATTTATCCAAGGGGAGACTGAGGGCAGCGAGAAAAAAAGGAGTGATGCAGCAATGTGGAGTTTGTGGAGTACAAGACTGCAATTCCATCTGGGTATCTGGCATTTGAAGACTTCATTTTATCTAAGAAGAGACTAAAGGAAGAAATTAGACGGAGTGCTACGGCAAAGTGGAGACTGTGGAGGACAGCACTGTAATTCCCTCTCGGGTCAAGGCTGTTGGAGACCCTAAATATATCCAAGGGGAGACTGAGGGCAGTGATAAAATGTAGCACTGGCGTAAAAGGGAAACTGTAAAGCACAAAGCTGCAATTATTTACGAACTTGTGGTAGGTAGACATACGTGATTTATCCAAGGGGAGACTGAGGGCAGCGAGAAAAAAAGGAGTGATGCAGCAATGTGGAGATTGTGGAGTACAAGACTGCAATTCCATATGGGTATCTGGCATTTGAAGACTTCATTTTATCTAAGAGGAGACTAAAGGAAGAAAATAGATGGAGTGCTGCGGCAAAGTAGAGACTGTGGACTATAACATTAAAATCCTTTTATGCTTGTGGCTTTTGAAGACTTTATTTCATCCAAGGGGACACTGAGGCAACAACAAAATGGAGTGACGCAGCACAGTGGAGACTACGGAGTACATTACTTTGGTACATGGCTTATGAAGCCTTTATTTTATTTGGGGCAGAAAGAAAATGGAATGCTGCAGCAAAGTGGAGACTGTGGAGTAGAACATTAAAATCCTTCTATGCTTGTGGCCTGTGAAGACTTAATTTTTTCCAAGGGGAGACTGAGGCAACAACAAAATGGAGTGACGCAGCACAGTGGAGACTACGGAGTACATTACTTTGGTACCTGGCTTATGAAGCCTTTATTTTATTCAGGGCAGAAAAAAAATGGAGTGCTGCAGCAAAGTGGAGACTGTGGAGTAGGACATTAAAATCCTTCTATGCTTGTGGCCTGTGAAGACTTCACTTTTTCCAAGGGGAGACTGAGGCAACAACACAATGGAGACTACGGAATACATTACTTTGGTACCTGGCTTATGAAGCCTTTATTTTATTTAGGGCAGAAAGAAAATGGAATGCCGCAGCAAAGTGGAGACTGTGGATACAACACTGTAATCCCTCTAATCTTATAGCATTTGAAGACTTAATTTTATCTAAGTAGAGACTGAGGGCAGCAAAGTGGAGACTGCGGCGATAACACTGCAATTCCTTCAAGGCCTCTGGCTTTTTTGAACTTGATCTTATCCAGGAGGAGACTGTGGGCAGCAGTGCTGTAACAAAATTGAGACTATGCAGCAACGGGCTGTTTGTTGTCGTCATCGGTACCCGCTGAGCGTCACAAGTGAGTAGAGCCAAGTGGAAGTGGAAAAAAAGGGGGCGGGTTCTACTTTCCAGACTTTGTGTGAGTCGGTCTGGTCGCTGGACATGAAATAAAAAAGTCTTTAATCGGGTCGTGGCCCGCTAATGAACACGGGCGAGTCCAGGAGGAGACGCAAAGGAGGAAGGCAATCTCTGGAAATGATTACACACTCATTTCCTTGTTTATCCTGCCTTTGAAAGGAGACTGAGAGCCCCCACTCCCCCCCACCCCCTCCTCCTCCGAGTCCTCCATCCCAATAGGTCCTCCACTTATTGTGTCAAAATCACCCCCCCCCCCCCCCCCCCCCAGCCCCCCTTCTTCCATCCCCATCATCAACAGCACCCGCCTAAAGCCTCCCATTGGTCCATCCTTAATCACTCTCGCTCCGCGCTCTTTCACTTTTGCCCTCATGCTTTCTTTGGAAGATTTGTTTCACTCTTTCACTCAACTATTTCGCTCTTTCTCTTGTGCTCGGTCGGGCCCCTATTGTGCAGTCGAGGGTCACCACTTGTAAACAATTTCCCCCACAAGATCAAGCCCCTCGGTCCCCTTTTCAAAGCGGAGCTCCGGCCCCCGGCCTCAAGTGGCCGAGCTGGCGAGGCCCGGGGTTAATGGCTGGAAATCTCCAACTAACCACTCCAGCAGCTGGCTCCAGACAACCCTTATTTCTCATCTTAGCCTTTAGCCGGACCCCCGAGCACCCCCCAGCACCGCCAGCCCCGTTATCCACTACCAACCCCAGGAATTTTCCCCCTAACACAAACAAGAAATAATTCTAAGGACATCTTTCACTTCGAAAGCATTCTGACCACCACCAATAGGGGGCGCCACAGTCATTAGGGCGCCCCTTGGGGGATGTTTGTGTAAGGCAGCTAACTGAAAGCTGAACCGTTGCACCTCTACTGTGTTTATTGTTGTCTTGACATGCACCACACGGTGGCGCTGTTATTGAACCTTACAAGTCGGATTTACTTGAAATTTCTCGCACACTACAAAATACCGTAACTCAAGAGTGTTTTGCCAACATTTGGTACACACCTTCAAAAGACCGACAAGCACCGAATTTGTCAAAACACCCATTTCTACTTGGTTGACCAATACACCACATGGTGGCGCTGTTATTGAACCTTACAAGTCGGATTTACTTGAAATTTCTCGCACATTACAAGATACCGTAACTTTAGAGTGTTTTGCCAACGTTTGGTACACACCTCCAAAAGACCGACAAGCACCGAATTTGTCAAAACACGCATTTCTACTGTGTTGACAAATACACCACATGGTGGCGCTGTTATTGAACCTTACAAGTCGGATTTACTTGAAATTTCTCGCACACTACAAAATACCGTAACTCAAGAGTGTTTTGCCAACATTTGGTACACACCTTCAAAAGACCGACAAGCACCGAATGTGTCAAAACACACATTTCTACTGTGTTGACAAGTAAACCATATGGTTGCACTGTTATTGACCCTAACAAATCGGATTACTTGAAATTTCTCGCACACTACAAAATACTCACCATAACTTTAGAGTGTTTTCCCAAAATTTGGTACACACCTTAAAAAGATTGACAAACACCGAAATTGTCCACACACACATTTCTCCTGTGTTGACAAATACACCAAATGGTGGTGCTGTTATTGACCCTCATAAGTCGGATTCACTTGAAATTTCTCGCACACTACAAGCAACTCACTGGAAATTGAGTGTTTTGCCGACATTTGGTACACACCTTCATAGGACTGACAAACACAGAAATTGTCAAAACACGCATTTCTACTGTGTTGACAAGTACACCATATGGTGGTGCTGTTATTTACCCTCATAAGTCGGATTTACTTGAAATTTCTCGCACACTTGAAAATACTCACTGTTTTTTTAGAGTGTTTTGCCAACATTTGGTACACACCTTCAAAGGACTGACAAGCACCGAATTTGTCAAAACACGCAGTTTTACTGTGTTGACAAATACACCACATGGTGGCGCTGTTATTGAACCTTACAAGTCGGATTTACTTGAAATTTCTTGCACACTACAAAATACCGTAACTTTAGAGTGTTTTGCCAACGTTTGGTACACACCTTCAAAAGACCGACAAGCACCGAATTTGTCAAAACACGCATTTCTACTTGGTTGACCAATACACCACATGGTGGCGCTGTTATTGAACCTTACAAGTCGGATTAACTTGAAATTTCTCGCACACTACAAAATACCGTAACTCAAGAGTGTTTTGCCAACATTTGGTACACACCTTCAAAAGACCGACAAGCACCGAGTTTGTCAAAACACACATTTCTACTGTGTTGACAAGTAAACCATATGGTTGCACTGTTATTGACCCTCATAAATCGGGTTACTTGTAATTTCTCGCACACTACAAACTACTCACCGTAACTGTAGAGTGTTTTGCTAACATTTGGTACACACCTTCAAATGACTGACAAACACCGAATTTGTCAAAACACGCATTTCTACTGTGTTGACAAGTACACCATATGGTGGCGCTGTTATTTACCCTCATAAGTCGGATTTACTTGAAATTTCTCGCACACTACAAAATACTCACTGTTTTTTTAGAGTGTTTTGCCAACATTTGGTACTCACCTTCAAAAGACCGACAAGCACCGAATTTGTCAAAACACGCATTTCTACTGAGTTGACAAACACACCATATGGTGGCGCTGTTATAGACCCTCATAAATCGGATTTACTTGAAATTTCTCGCACACTACAAACTACTCACCGTAACTTCGCAGTGTTTTGCCAATATTGGGTACAGACCTTCAAAGGACTGACAAGGACCAAATGTGTCAAAACACACATTTCTACTGTGTTGACAAATACACCGTATGGTGGCTCTGTTATTTACCCTCATAAGTCGAATTTACTTGAAATTTCTCACATACTACAAAATACTCACTTTAACTTTATAGTGTTTTGCCAAAATTTGGTACACACCTTCAAAAGACCGACAAGCACCGAATTTGTCAAAACACACATTTCTACTTTGTTGACAAATACACCACACGGTGGTGCTGTTATTGACCCTCATAAATCGGATTACTTGAAATTTCTCACACACTACAAACTACTCACCGTAACTTTAGAGTGTTTTGCTAACATTTGGTACACACCTTCAAAGGACTGACAAACACCAAATTTGTCAAAACACGCATTTCTACTGAGTTGACAAATACACCGTATGGTGGCGCTGTTATAGACCCTCATAAGTCGGATTTACTTGAAGTTTCTCACACTACAAAATACTCACCGTAACTTCGGAGTGTTTTGACAATATTTGGTAAGCACCAAATGTGTCAAAACACACATTTCTACTATGTTGACAAATACACCGTATGGTGGCGCTGTTATAGACCCTCATAAGTCGGATTCACTTGAAATTTCTCGCACACTACAAGCAACTAACTGGAAATTTAGTGTTTTGCCGACATTTGGTACACACCTTCATAGGACTGACAAACACAGAAATTGTCAAAACACGCATTTCTACTGTGTTGACAAATACACGTATGGTGGCGCTGTTATTTGCCCTCATAAGTCGGATTTACTTGAAATTTCTCGCACATTACAAAATACTCACCGTAACTTTTAGAGTATTTTGCTAAAATTTGGTACACACCTTCAAAGGACTGACAAACACCGAAATTGGCAAAACACACATTTCTACTGAGTTGACAAACACACCACATGGTGGCGTTGTTATTGACCCTAAGTCGGATTTACTTGAAATTTCTCACACACTACAAAAAACTCACCGTTACTTTCAAGTTGTTTGCCAAAATTTGGTACACGCCTTTAAAGGACTGACAAAGCATAGGTAACTTACACATCTGTGAAGTTAAGTTAAAACTACTATGCAAAGCAAAAGCCATTTATCAACAACACCCAGAAACGCCGCCGGCTTCGCTGGGCCTGAGCTCATCTAAGATGGACTGATACAATGTGGAAAAGTGTTCTGTGGTCTGACGAGTCCACAGAGTCCACTGTTTTTCGGAAACTGTGGACGTCGTGTCCTCCGGACCAAAGAGGAAAAGAACTATCCGAATTGTTATAGGTGCAAATTTCCAAAAACCAAAATCTGTGATGGTATGGGGGTGTATTAGTGTCCAAGGCATGGGTAACTTACACATCTGTGAAGGCACCATTAATGCTGAAAGGTACATACAGGTTTTGGAGCAACATATGTTGCCATCCAAGCAACGTTACCATGGACGCCCCTGCTTATTTCAGCAAGACAATGCCAAGCCACGTGCTACACAACAGCGTGGCTTCATAGTAAGAGAGTGTGGGTACTAGACTGGCCTGCCCGTAGTCCAGACCTGTCTCCCATTGAAAATGTGTGGCGCATTATGAAGCCTAAAATACCACAACGGAGACCCCCGGACTGTTGAACAACTTAAGCTGTACAT
Source organism: Nerophis lumbriciformis (assembly GCF_033978685.3). Taxonomy (NCBI): domain Eukaryota; kingdom Metazoa; phylum Chordata; class Actinopteri; order Syngnathiformes; family Syngnathidae; genus Nerophis; species Nerophis lumbriciformis. The sequence goes on along the minus strand of NC_084579.2, from coordinate 12,580,014 downwards.
CAAGCAAGAATGGGAAATAATTCCACCTGAGAAGCTTAAAAAATGTGTCTCCTCAGTTCCCAAACGTTTACTGAGTGTTGTTAAAAGGAAAGGTGATGTAACACAGTGGTAAACACACCCCTGTGCCAACTTGTTTGCAATGTGTTGCTGCCATTAAATTCTAAGTTAATGATTACTTGCAAAAAAAAAGTATGTTTCTGAGTTGGAACATTAAATATCTTGTCTTTGCAGTCCATTCAATTTAATATAAGGTCTATGTTCGATCTTTTTTCATATATAAGGCGCACCCGTATGAAAGGAGTCATATTATGATTTATTTTTTTCTAAATGTAAAACACTTCCTTGTGGTCTACATAACATGTAATGGTAGTTCATCCATCCATCCATTTTCTACCGCTTATTCCCTTTTGGGGTGGCGGGGGGGCGCTGGAGCCTATCTCAGCTACAATCGGGCGGAAGGCGGGGTACACCCTGGACAAGTCGCCACCTCATCGCAGGGCCAACACAGATAGACAGACAACATTCACACTCACATCCACACACTAGGGCCAATTTAGTGTTGCCAATCAACTTATCCCCAGGTGCATGTCTTTGGAAGTGGGAGGAAGCCGGAGTACCCGGAGGGAACCCACGCAGTCACGGGGAGAACATGCAAACTCCACACAGAAAGATCCCGAGCCTGGGATTGAACCCATGACTACTCAGGACCTTCGTATTGTGAGGCAGATGCACTAACCCCTCTGCCACCGTGAAGCCCGTAATGGTAGTTCTTTGGTCAAAATGTTGCATAGATGATGTTTTACAGATCATCTTCAAGCCGCTTTCTGACAGTCGCTTCAGGATGTGCCGTTTTGTGGGCGATCTTATTTACGTGGCTCACCTTCGGCAGCGTCATCTTTGTTGTAGCCGTGTAGCGTGCAAGGACGGGAGCGGAAGAAGTGTCAAAGATGGAGCTAACTGTTTTAATGACATTCAGACTTTACTTCAATCAATAACGGAGCAGCATCTTCTCATCCGGAAACAACAAGTGAAAAAACTTACGACCGGAACTCTCTAACAACTAAAGTTCCTTGGGTGAATAATGCAAACTCACTACACCGGTATGTTTTAGCGCTTTCATGGCAAGTTTACTGACAGATACAAGTAAGAACTTTACACTACTTTATATTACAAAATAGAAGCTGAGATAGGCTCCAGCACCCCCCACGGACTACAGTGGCGGACGTACGCAATTTTTCAGAATTTATGCAGATCCCAAATACAGATCAGCAGGTACCAGAAGGTAAGAAAAGTTGCTTTCGCATAATATTGCGGAACAAAACGCCAGATAATATGTCTTACCTTATACACACACCATAATAATACTCCTATGTTTAATGCGCCGAAAATCCATACCATACCATACCATACCAACTTTATTTATAAAGCCCTTTAAGGACAAGCATAGTTGAAAAACAAAGGGCTGTACACCACAAAGAAATGGAGGCAAAGGACAGACTAAAAAATAACATTTAAAACAGAAATACAAATACACATTTAAAAAGCAAATATAAATTACCCTAAGAACAGTTTGTTAGATAAAAACAGTTTAAAAGTTAAAAACAGTTCAAAAAGTTAAAAGCTAAAAACAGTTCAAAGTCTCATGAGCGGTGCGGCTTCATAGCTTACCAAAGTCGTACTAAAACATTTTGATAGATTTTTGAGCGCCGTGTGTAATGTTCTATATTTTCAATGGAACATATAAAATGTTGGTGTTGTACTTGAGTCATATTGCAGTCTACACCTATCTCTTATGTTTGACTGCCATCTACTTGTCACGCTTATCATTACATTACGTACCAAATTAAATTGCTTCGAGGTCGGTAAGCAAAACCAGAATTATTCCGTATATTATCACTATTTATACACAAAATACACACAATTTGAAATGATGCGTCACCATGCGGTGTCTCGGAGAGTATGATGTAATTGTATCAAAAGATGGAGCTAACTGTTTTAATGACATTCAGACTTTACTTCAACCAATAACGGAGCAGCATCTCCTCATCCGGAAACAACAACAAGGCCCGAAATGTGTCCCGTGAAAAAACGTACGACCGGAACTCTCTAACAACTAAAGTTCCTTGGGTGAATAATGTCAACTCACTACACCGGTGTGTTTTAGCGCTTTCATGGCGAGTTTACTGACAGATACAAGTAAGAACTTTACACTACTTTATATTACAAAATAGTAGCTGAGATAGGCTCCAGCACCCCCCACGGACTACAGTGGCGGACGTACGCAATTTTTCAGGATTTATGCAGATCCCAAATACAGATCAGCAGGTACCAGAAGGTAAGAAAAGTTGCTTTCGCATAATATTGCGGAACAAAACGCCAGATAATATGTCTTACCTTATACACACACCATAATAATACTCCTATGTTTAATGCGCCAAAAATCCATACCATACCATACCATACCATACCAACTTCATTTATAAAGCCCTTTAAAGACAAGCATAGTTGAAAAACAAAGGGCTGTACACCACAAAGAAATGGAGGCAAAGGACAGACTAAAAAATAACATTTAAAACAGAAATAAAAATACACATTTAAAAAGCAAATATGAATTACCCTAAGAACAGTTTGTTAGATAAAAACAGTTTAAAAGTTAAAAACAGTTCAAGAAGTTAAAAGCTAAAAACAGTTCAAAGTCTCATGAGCAGTGCGGCTTCATAGCTTACCAAAGTCGTACTAAAACATTTTGATAGATTTTTGAGCGCCGTGTGTAATGTTCTATATTTTCAATGGAACATATACAATGTTGGTGTTGTACTTGAGTCATATTGCAGTCTACACCTATCTCTTATGTTTGACTGCCATCTACTTGTCACACTTATCATTACATTATGTACCAAATAAAATTGCTTCGAGGTCGGTAAGCAAAACCAGATTATTCCGTGTATTATCACTATTTGTACACAAAATACACACAATTTGAAATGATGCGTCACCATGCGGTGTCTCGGAGAGTATGATGTAATTGTATTTGTTGCAAAAAAACATATTTATATTACGCAATACACTAAAATCTAGTTGCTCAAGCCCGGTAGAAAATGAGGCTGTAAAGCTCTTCTCTCTGCCTCCATCCGCCATTTCCCCTTTTTCCTCCACGCTTGCAAACAGATGAATAAAAACGACCCTCCATTGGACATGTCTTTCATTTTCAAACACAGGTTCAAAGGCAAACGAGAGATTTGGGCCCTTTGTGAGAGGCTGGGGGGTAATGACGAGAGGGACGTCCAATTCCAAACAGCTTCCTGGCCTATTCCGCCATGGACTTTCTCCAAGCCTCCTCCTCCCCCGCCTAATCAACGCAAATCTACACGAGCTGGAGAAAAGCTGTTTCCAGTCCTCAAGTGCTCCAAAGTAGCGCTGGAGTGGAGGCTGGCGGCTGACTGCTGAGTCCCGCCGTCTGCCTCTTTAGCTTTTTTGAGGCAAAAACACAAAAATGAAAGGTCAACAGCTTTGTCGGGTTTATAAAAAAACCCAAAAAAACAATGTATTATTAAACGCTACCAACAAGACGGTGTCCATTAAATAACATCAACGCGATTTTGCCAACAGAATGTAGTTGCATCACTTTTGGTTTTCAACTGGTCATAATTTCACCCCATTTTCCGTGTGTCGTCTAGACCAGGGGTGTCAAACTTATTTTAGCTCAGGGGCCGCATGGAGGAAAATCTGTGCATTATTAAAATCATGGCATTAAAACGAAAATATAGATTGTTTTCTTTGTCTTACTTTGGCCAAAAATAGAACAAACACATTCTGAAAATATTACAATAAAAATATAGAAAAAAACTACCGGCAGAGGTAAAGTTTAGATCCATAAAGGAAAGAAGAAAGTGAATGAATGTTTATAACTGAATACATTTACATATGCATAAAAATGTGTTTTCTTTTGTATTATTTTTTTCTAAATGAATTAAGAAACGTTTATGGCAGACTTTTTCCAAAACGCAATATAGAAGGTGAGATATAACAAGATAATGCTTACAAAAAAGTGGGACCCCCATTTTTATGACTTGATGAAGTCTTGATGAGTAAAGTGCAATGTGGTGCTGATCTTCGCTGAGTATTTTTTTTTTCTGGTTCTAGTCAGGACTCGAGCAGCAGCATTCTGGTCTAATCCGGTCGTATTTCCTGGTTCTAGTCAGGACTCCAGCAGCAGCACTCCGGACTAATCTGCTATATTTCCTGGTTCTAGTCAGGACTCCAGCAGCAGCATACTGGACAAATATGGTCGTATTTCCCGGTTCTAGTCAGGACTCGAGCAGCAGCACTCTGGACTAATATGGTTGTATTTCCTGGTTCTAGTCAGGACTCGAGCAGCAGCACTCTGGACTAACATGGTTGTATTTCCTGGTTCTAGTCTGGACTCGAGCAGCAGCACCCTGGACTAACATGATCGTATGTCTGTTGATAGTGAACTATTTACTGTAGTTCAACCTTTGTGTCTCCTGACTATTCCATAGTAGACACAGGGCCTGATCTACTAAAGGTTTGCATGTACAAACTTGACAGCGCACACAAAGTTGATCTACTAAGCTGTCTTCATGTACAGAATATGCAGAATATATGCTGATTTTCAGGACAGCCACAATACTGCGAGGAGATGTAAATATAATTTTGCGCTCGCATTGTGATTGATCAAGACTGAAACTGTTGCGACCGCTGTCGTACGTCTACATTTAGCATGTCTGTAATGCGCATGCAAACTAGCACAGTTATGCACGAGTGGCCGTGATAAAGGAGGCGATCATGCTGCAAAGAGACGATAGCGAAAAAAACCTGTGTCCTATGGTTCTAGTCAGGACTCGAGCAGCAGCACTTTGGACGAATACGGACGTATTTCCGGTCCTAGTCAGGACTCAAGCAGCAGCACTCTGGTCGAATACGGACGTATTTCCTGGTGCTCGTCAGGACTCAAGCAGCAGCCCTCTCGACTAATCTGGTCGTATTTCCTGGTCCTAGTCAGGACTCGAGCAGCAGCACCCTGGACTAACATGATCATATTTCCTGGTTCTAGTCAGGACTCGAGCAGCAGCATTGGGAACACATTGTGTAATAAACGGAAACAATGTACTACTATATTGCAATATGTATTATTTTATATCGGTTCATTTCAGTCATATGTTTAAAAAACTGCAACGGAGTGCTGATCCTCGCTGAGTATTTTTTACTTCCTGGTTCTCGTCAGGACTCGAGCAGCAGAATATGGACTAATCCGGTCGTATTTCCTAGTTCTAGTCAGGACTCCAGCCGCAGCACTCCGGACTAATCTGGTCGTATTTCCTGGTTCTAGTCAGGACTCGAGCAGCAGCACTCTGGACTAACATGGTGGTATTTCCTGGTTCTAGTCAGGACTCGAGCAGCATTCTGGACTAATCTTTTCATATTTCCTGGTTCTAGTCAGGACTCCAGCCGCAGCACTCCGGACTAATATGGTCATATTTCCTGGTTGTAGTCAGGACTCGAGCAGCAGCACTCTGGACTAACAAGGTCGTATTTCCTGGTTCTAGTCAGGACTCCAGCAGCGGCACTCTGGACTAATAAGGTTGTATTTCCTGGTTCTAGTCAGGACTCGAGCAGCAACATTCTGGACTAACATGGTCATATTTCCTGGTTTTAGTCAGGACTCGAGCAGCATTCTGGACTAATTTGGTCATATTTCCTGGTTCTAGTCAGGACTCAAGCAGCAGCACTCTGGAATAATACAGTCATATTTCATGGTTCTCGTCAGGACTCGAGCAGCAGCATTCTGGACTAACATGATCGTATTTCCTGGTTCTAGTCAGGACTCGAGCAGCATTCTGGACTAATCAAGTCGTATTTCGTGGTTCTAGTCAAGACTCCAACAGCAGCACTCTGGACTAATCTAGTCATATTTCCTGGTTCTAGTCAGGACTCGAGCAGCAGCATTCTGGACAAATATAATGATAAATGGGTTATACTTGTATAGCGCTTTTCTACCTTCAAGGTACTCAAAGCGCTTTGACAGTATTTCCACATTCACCCATTCACACACACATTCACACACTGATGGTCGTATTTCCTGGTTCTAGTCAGGACTCCAGCCGCAGCACTCCGGACTAATCTGGTCATATTTCCTGGTTCTAGTCAGGACTCGAGCAGCAACATTCTGGACTAACATGGTCATATTTCCTGGTTCTAGTCAGGACTCGAGCAGCATTCTGGACTAATGTGGTCATATTTCCTGGTTCTAGTCAGGACTTCAGCAGCAGCACTCCGGACTAATCTGGTCATATTTCCTGGTCCTAGTCAGGACTCGAGCAGCAGCACTCTGGACAATTATGGTCGTATTTCCTGGTTCTGGTCAGGACTCGAGCAGCAGCATTGGGAACACATTGTGTAATAAACGGAAACAATGTACTAATATAGTGCAATATCTATCATTTTATATCGGTTCATGACAGTCATATGCATGATGTGGGTGTTTACAGAAGTGCACTCGCAAAGTATTTTTGTATCTTAAAAATGTCGTAGTCCATCATAATGTTAATAGCACGCGACAAAACGCCATCTGTGTTTGGGGAAATGTTTTCCGTGCGCGGCGAGCGACTGCGCGACGAGAGTGGACTGTGACACCCTCAGACATCCAGATGCCCCGAAGAGACAGGTGACAAGCTCCCATCATGCCTCATCTCGCACACCGCCGCCATCACCGCTGTGCCGGTGACACACTTAATTTGGCCTGGCATGGAAGCGTTTAACCCAAGACGAGGTTAGGGCCAACTGCCGCACAAAGACTAATAAATAGAGAAGGAATTGTTGACTCAGGAGGTTTGGACAAACAAGCGCTTTGGTACTAAAATATGATATTACTGCTCCCGGCCTGCAAGGACTCACACATGCACTGGCTGCAAGCACACCGCAGCAAGTGAGAACATACAACAAGCAAGTCACTCCCTTTAAATATGTATAAACACACACACACACACACACACACACACACACACACACACACACACACACACACACACACACACACACACACACGGAATAGTGCTTGTCAGGTGGTCCCAGGCCATGAGCACTGATGAGGAAGATGTCAGCCGACATGCCCCGAAAGGAAGAATTTGTTGTTGTCCTTCATCACACCTACCTGCTTTCTTCACACATGACTTCTTCTTTTCTACAACCTCCTGGCTAGTGTTTCACTATACTAGTCCTTTAAAAACAGCAAGGCACTCCTTTTCATAGAGGATCTATGACTAGTGTTTCACTTTACTAGTCCTTTAAAACAACAAGGCACTCCTTTTCATAGAGGATCTATGACTAGTGTTTCACTTCCCTAGTCCTTTAAAACAGCAAAACACTCCTGTCATATAGAGGATCTATGACTAGTGTTTTACTATACTAGCCCTTTAAAACAACAATGCACTCCTGTCATATAGAGGATCGTTGACTAGTGTTTTACTATACTAGTCCTTTAAAACAGCAAAACACTCCTGTCGTATAGAGGAACTATGACTAGTGTTTTACTATACTAGTCCTTTAAAACAGCAAAACATTCCTGTCGTATAGAGGATCTATGACTCGTGTTTCACTATACTAGTCCTTTAAAACAGCAAAACACTCCTGTCGTATAGAGGATCTATGACTAGTGTTTTACTATACTAGTCCTTTAAAACAGCAAAACATTCCTGTCGTATAGAGGATCTATGACTAGTGTTTTACTATACTAGTCCTTTAAAACAGCAAAACATTCCTGTCGTATAGAGGATCTATGACTCGTGTTTCACTATACTAGTCCTTTAAAACAGCAAAACATTCCTGTCGTATAGAGGATCTATGACTCGTGTTTCACTATACTAGTCCTTTAAAACAGCAAAACACTCCTGTCGTATAGAGGATCTATGACTAGTGTTTTACTATACTAGTCCTTTAAAACAGCAAAACATTCCTGTCGTATAGAGGATCTATGACTCGTGTTTCACTATACTAGTCCTTTAAAACAGCAAAACACTCCTGTCGTATAGAGGATCTATGACTAGTGTTTCACTAAACTAGTCCTTTAAAACAGCAAAACACTCCTGTCATATAGAGGATCTATGATTAGTGTTTCACCATAGTAGTCCTTTAAAAACAGCAAGGCACTCCTGTCATATAGAGGATCTATGACTAGTGTTTCACTATACTAGTCCTTTAAAACAGCAAGGCACTCCTGTCATATAGAGGATCTATGACTAGTGTTTTACTATACAAGTCCTTTAAAACAACAAGGCACTCCTGTCATATAGAGGATCTATGATAAGTGTTTCACTATACTAGTCCTTTAAAAACAGCAAGGCACTCCTGTCATATAGAAGATCTATGACTAGTGTTTCACTATACTAGTCCTTTAAAACAGCAAAACACTCCTGTCACATAGAGGATCTATGATAAGTGTTTCACTATACTAGTCATTTAAAAAACAGCAAGGCACTCCTGTCATCTAGAGGATCTATGACTAGTGTTTTTCTATACTCGTCCTTTAAAAACAGCAAGGCACTCCTGTTATATAGAGGGTCTATGACTAGTTTCACTATACCAGTCCTTTAAAAACAACAGGGCACTCCTGTCATATAGAGGATCTATGACAGGTGTTTTACTATACTAGTCCTTTAAAACAGCAAAACACTCCTGTCGTATAGAGGATCTATGACTAGTGTTTCACTATACTAGTCCTTTAAAACAACAAGGCACTCCTGTTGTATAGAGGATCTATGACTAGTGTTTCACTATACTAGTCCTTTAAAACAGCAGAGCACTCCTGTCATATAGAGGATCTATGACTAGTGTTTTACTATACTAGTCCCTTAAAACAACAATGCACCCCTGTCCAGAGGTGGGTAGTAACGCGCTACATTTACTCCGTTACATCTACTTGAGTAACTTTTGGGATAAATTGTACTTCTAAGAGTAGTTTTAATGCAACATACTTTTACTTTTACTTAAGTATATTTATAGAGAAGGAACGCTACTTTTACTCCGCTACTTTTATCTACATTCAGCTCGCTACTCGCTACTAATTTTTATCGATCTGTTAATGCACGCTTTGTTTGTTTTGGTCTGTCAGACAGACTTTCAAAGTGCCTGCCTTACTGGTGACGTTCACTTCGTTCCACCAATCAGATGCAGTCACTGGTGACGTTGGACCAATCAAACAGAGCCAGGTGGTCACATGACCTGACTTAAACAAGTTGAAAAACTTATTGGGGTGTTACCATTTAGTGGTCAATTGTACGGAATATGTACTGTACTGTGCAATCTAATAATAAAAGTTCCAATCAATCAATCAAAAGTGTGAAGGAAAAAAGATACTTGTTTTATTTCAACCGTACCGTCAAAAGCCTCAAGACTGACCGCACATGAGGACGTTCCTGTCTTCACAATAAAAGTGCCGCGCCATCGCGCCTGCGCTTTCAAAACAAGAGTCTCCGAAAGCCAGCGTAAACAAGCTAGCAAGCTACGGAGTTTGACGCCAATATATTTCTTGTAAAGTGTATAAAAACGAATATGGAAGCTGGACAAATAGGATGCCAAAAACCCACCACTTTCATGTGGTATTAGACAGAAAGGAGGAACTTTTCTTCTCCTCCATTTGAAAACGTGGACATTATCATCACTACTGTCTGATTACAATCAATGCAAGTCATCAGAATCAGGTAATACACCAACTTATATTCTAGTCTTCATTAAAGAAAGGAATCTATATGTTAAACATGCATGTATATTCATTAAAACACCTTTAACATGTAAACAAAAACAGCAAAATAAATACTTATAAATTATATACTGTATATATCAATGTATATGTATGTATGTATATATATATATATATATATATATATATATATATATATATATATATATATATATATATATATATATGATATGAGTGTGTATGTTACTCATCAGTTACTCAGTACTTGAGTAGTTTTTTCACAACATACTTTTTACTTTTACTCAAGTAAATATTTGGGTGACTACTCCTTACTTTTACTTGAGTAATAAATCTCTAAAGTAACAGTACTCTTACTTGAGTACAATTTCTGGCTACTCTACCCACCTCTGCACCTGTCATATAGAGGATCGTTGACTAGTGTTTTACTATACTAGTCCTTTAAAACAGCAAAACACTCCTGTCGTATAGAGGATCTATGACTCGTGTTTCACTATACTAGTCCTTTAAAACAGCAAAACACTCTGTCGTATAGAGGATCTATGACTAGTGTTTCACTATACTAGTCCTTTAAAAACAGAAAGGAACTCCTGTCATATAGAGGATCTATGACTAGTGTTTCACTATACTAGTCCTTTAAAAAAGCAGAGCACTCCTGTCGTATAGAGGATCTAAGACTAGTGTTTTACGATACTAGTCCTTTAAAAAAGAGCAAGGCACTCCTGTCATATAGAGGATCTATGACTAGTGTTTCACTATACTAGTCCTTTAAAACAGCAGAGCACTCCTGTCGTATAGAGGATCAAAGACTAGTGTTTTACGATACTAGTCCTTTAAAAAAGAGCAAGGCACTCCTGTCATATAGAGGATCTATCACTAGTGTTTTACTATACTAGTCATTTTAAAACAACAGAGCACTCCTGTCATGTAGAGGATCTATGACTAGTGTTTTACTATACTAGTCCTTTAAAAACAGCAAGGCACTCCTTTTCATAGAGGATCTATGACTAGTGTTTCACCATACTAGTTCTTTAAAACAACAATGCACTCCTGTCATATAGAGGATCTATGACTTGTGTTTTACTATACTAGTCCTTTAAAACAACAAGGCACTCCTGTCATATACCGGATCTATGACAAGTGTTTCACTATACTAGTCCTTTAAAACCGCAAAACACTCCTGTCGTATAGAGGATCTATGACTAGTGTTTCACTATACTAGTCCTTTAAAACAGCAAACCACTCCTGTCATGTAGAGGATCTATGACAGGTGTTTCACTATACTAGTCCTTTAAAAACAGCAAAGCACTCCTGTCATATAGAGGATCTATGACAAGTGTTTCACTATACTAGTCCTTTAAAAACAGCAAAACACTCCTGTCGTATAGAGGATCTATGACTAGTGTTTCACTATACTAGTCCTTTAAAACAGTAAAACACTCCTGTCATATAGAGGATCTATGACTAGTGTTTTACTATACTAGTCCTTTAAAACAGCAAACCACTCCTGTCATGTAGAGGATCTATGACAGGTGTTTCACTATACTAGTCCTTTAAAAACAGCAAGGCACGCCTGTTATATAGAGGGTCTATGATAAGTGTTTCACTATACTAGTCCTTTAAAAACAGCAAGGCACTCCTGTCATATAGAGGATCTATGACTAGTGTTTTTCTATACTAGTCCTTTAAAAACAGCAAGACACTCCTGTCATATAGAGGATCTATGACTAGTGTTTTTCTATACGAGTTCTTTATAACAACAATGCACTCCTGTAATATAGATGATCTATGACTAGTGTTTTACTATACTAGCCTTTTAAAACAACAATGCACTCCTGTCATATAGAGGATCTATGACTAGTGTTTCACTATACTAGCCCTTTAAAACAGCAGAGCACTCCTGTTATATAGAGGATCTATGACTAGTGTTTCACTATACTAGCCCTTTAAAACAACAATGCACTCCTGTCATATAGAGGATCTATGACTAGTGTTTCACTATACTAGTCCTTTAAAAACAACAGGGCACTCCTGTCATATACAGGATCTATGACAGGTGTTTCTCTATAATAGTCCTTTAAAACAGCAAAACACTCCTGTCAAATAGAGGATCTATGACTAGTGTTTCACTATACTAGTCCTTTAAAAAAGCAGAGCACTCCTGTCATATAGAGGATCTATGACTAGTGTTTTACTATACTAGTCCTTTAAAACAGCAGAGCACTCCTGTCGTATAGAGGATCTAAGACTAATGTTTTACTATACTAGTCCTTTAAAACAACAAGGCACTCCTGTCATATAGAGGATCTATGACAGGTGTTTCACTATACTAGTCCTTTAAAACAACAGAGCACTCCTGTCATATAGAGGATCTATGACTAGTGTTTTACTATACCAGCCCTTTAAAACAACAATGCACTCCTGTCATATAGAGGATCTATGAATAGTGTTTTTCTATACTAGTCCTTTAAAAACAGCAAGGCACTCCTGTCATATAGAGGATCTATGACTAGTGTTTCACTATACTAGTCCTTTGAAACAGCAAACCACTCCTGTCATATAGAGGATCTATGACTAGTGTTTCACTATACTAGTCCTTTAAAACAGCAGAGCACTCCTGTCATATAGAGGATCTATGACTAGTGTTTCACTATACTAGTCCTTTAAAACAACAAGGCACTCCTGTCATATAGAGGATCCATGACTAGTGTTTTACTATACTAGTCCTTTAAAACAACAGAGCACTCCTGTCATATAGAGGATCTATGACAGGTGTTTCACTATACTAGTCCTTTAAAACAGCAAAACACTCCTGTCATATAGATCAGTGGTTCCTAACCACCGGGCCGCGGCCTGGTACCTGTCCGTGGATCGATTGGTACCGAGCCGCACAAGAAATAAAAAAAAAATTAGAAAAAATAAAAATAAAATAAAATAAATTTAACTTTTTTTTTTTAAATTTACTCAACATAAAAACACAAGAAACACTTACAATTAGTGCACCAACCCAAAAAAAACCTCCCTCCCCCATTTACACTCATTCACACAAAAGGGTTGTTTCTTTCTGTTATTAATATTCTGGTTCCTACATTATATATCAATATAGTTCAATACAGTCTGCAGGGATACAGTCCGTAAGCATGCATGATTGTATTTTTTTTATGACCAAAAAAATTAAATAAAAAAATAATACCGGACTGTATGTATGGGTACGGTATATATATATTTTTATTTTTTTATTTATTTTATTTTTATTTTTTTATCATAAAAAATAGAATCATGCGTGCTTACGGACTGTATCCCTGCAGACTGCATTGACCTATATTGATATATAATGTAGGAACCAGAAATATTAATAACAGAAAGAAAAAACGCTTTTGGAAGAATGGTGGAAAATTCCTATAAACACACTCCGCAACCTTGTGGACAGCCTTCCCAGAAGACTTGAAGCTGTAATAGCTGCAAAAGGTGGACTGACATCTTATTGAACCCTATGGATGGCACTTCAAGTTCATATGTGAGTCAAGGCAGGTGGCCAAATACTTTTGGCAATATAGTGTAATATATGTAAAAATATTGTTTTCTTCTAAAATTTGGTGGGTGTGGCTTAAATACCGGTGCACTCTCCGTAGCTTGGAAAATAGGGTAGCGTTTTCGCATTAAGTCTATCAAAAACAGTAAAGCGCTCCTGTCATATAGATGATTGACTGGCCATCAAACATCAACACCCTGTTGCCACCTGCAAACATTCCCCCTTCATGTGTCCTCAAACCAAAAAAAAATAATTCCCCCCCCGCCCTCGTTCGCCACTCCTTGCGCCATCAGTGCTGTCCGGCTTTTCACTTACAATTAGCTTTGCGGGCCTTCGCACTCGTCAACTGTCGCGAGTTTAGCACCCCGTCATGAGGGGCCTTGACAGATCAGGCTAAGGCAGCCTGACACCGCTGGTGTGAAAGAAGATTCTAATTCCGGATAATTAGCTGACGAGAGCATGGAAGAAGGGGGAGGGGGGGTGGGCATGGATGGAGGCCGAGTGTGTGTGTGTGTGTGGGGGGGGGGGTGCACTTGTAAGGCGAAGTGGCACTGCGTCGTAGGCACTTTTTGTCATCTTCGTGTTGTTCTCTCTTCCCTCTTGCTCATCCGTCCATCAATTTGAATCTGTGTTCATTCTCACCTGACCTCATTCCATAGACTCAGACTTTGGTAGCAACCTGCCCTTAAAGTTAATAACAAAGATCATATACACCATATTGCCCAAAAGTATCTGGCCACCCATCCGAATGATCGGAATCAGGTATAAAATCAAGCACTTCGGCATGGAGACTGTTGCTACAAACAGCCGCTTTCAGTGATTTCCAGCGTGGGACTGTCACAGGATGCCACCTGTGCAACGAATCCAGTCGTGAAATGTCCTCGCTCATACATATTCCAAAGTCAACTGTCGGCTTTATTATAACAACATGGAAGAGTTTGGGAACAACAGCAACTCAGCCAGCAAGTGGTAGGCCAGTGTTTTTCAACCTTTTTTGAGCCCAGGCACATTTTTTGCGTTGAAAAAACCAGCAGAGATAAAAAAATTTAAAAAAAAACTCAGTTGACAGTAAAAAGTCGTTGGATTGACTTTAAATCATAACCAAGCATGCATCACTATAGCCAGGGCCGGCCCGTGGCATAGGCCGTATAGGCAAATGCTAAGGGCGCCGTCCATCAGGGGGCGCCACGCCAGTGCCACAAATGTTGGAGAAAAAAAAATAAAAAAATGTTGGTACTATTATTTCTAAATACAAAAAATAATCCCACGTTAATTAAAATGCAAAGTAAAGCCTTTTTAATAGAAATATTATTTGTTACAACATTACGCCCCCCCCCCCCCCTCCCCCCGCACGGTGCGCCCCCTCCCTTCCCGTATCATGACTCTTTTTGGACGTCACCACATCAAAAAATCAACACAAGATGTCAAAACGGCCAAAACTGTCAGGTGCCCAGGGAAGAAAAAAGAGAAAAGAAGAGGAGGAGAAACGAGAAAAGACAGAGGTAGCAGGTAGGTAACGTTAGCCTACATGAAATTATTTGTCTGTTACAGAATGTGATAGTAACCTGGCTTTTTAGCATTAAGCTAATGTTACATGATTCGGCAATTGCTAATCAATAAATAGCTAGTTCTGTTTTAACGTCGGGTTAATATTGTGGAGGGGGCTAAATTGTTATGGAAAATAATAATGTAACGTTAGGTAATTACAGTACTCCCACCTTACATTCCTCAGGGACATTTATTTCTTTCTTTAGTTTATTTCGAACATGAACACACTTACATCATAATACATCACACAATTTCATATCATTTCATTTTACATCATGCCCGAAAAGGAGTAGGAAGAAGCAAAGCTTATTTAATCCTACCCCTTTCCCACTTCAAAGCGTTTACAAATATATAGAATCATTTACTGACCTTTTTATATAATAAAATAACATCTATGAATTAGTATACAACAGTTTTGTAATATGTAATTAATTAATTAATTCAGTCATTATTTACATACTGAGATGAAGAATATCTTATTTTCAATAAGGTTGAAAGTATTTCTCATAATTCTTCTTCTTTGTACTCTGTAAGCACTATTATTTTGAACAACCTCTTAAACTGGATCATATCAGTACAATGTTTAACTTCTTTACTTAATCCATTCCATAATTTAATTCCACATACTGATATGCTAAAAGTTCTAAGTGTTGTACATGCATATAAATGTTTGTATTAGATCTTTTAAGCAGGTGTTTTTTGTTTACATTGTTATTGCCTTCTGGTTAGCTAATGTTTGCCCTGCAGGTAATAGTCACTTTTCCACCCCTTTATATATTAGGTATAGTTGTAAGTAAAAAAAAAAAAGGTCAAAGACAAAGCTATTCGGGTTCTTGTGAGTATATACACTTCACTGCCGATGTGGGGGGGCGCCACCTAAAATCTTGCCTAGGGCGCCAGATTGATTAGGGCCGGGCCTGGGATTGACTTTAAATCATAACCAAGCATGCATCACTATAGCTCTTGTCTCAAAGTAGGTGTACTGTCATGACCTGTCACATCACGCCGTGACTTATTTGGAGTTTTTTGCTGTTTTCCCGTGTGTAGTGTTTTAGTTCTTGTCTTGGTATTTTCCTGTAGCATGTCTTCCTTTGAGCGATATTTCCCGCATCTACTTTGTTTTAGCAATCAAAAATATGTCAGTTGTTTTTATCCTTCTTTCTGGGGACATAGTTGATTGTCATGTCATGTTCGGACGTACATTGTCTTTGCTCCACAGTAAGTCTTTGCTGTCGTCCAGCATTCTGTTTTTGTTTACTTTGCAGCCAGTTCAGTTTTAGTTTTGTTCTGCATAGCCTTCCCTAAACTTCAATGCCTTTTCTCAGGGGCACTCACCTTTTGTTTATTTTTGGTTTAAGCATTAGATACCTTTTTACCTGCACCCTGCCTCCCGCTGTTTCTGACATCTACAAAGCAATTAGCTACCGCCTGCCACCTATTGATATGGAAGAGTATTACACAGTTACTCTGCCGAGCTCTAGACAGCACCGACACTCAACAACAACACTATAATTACTGGTTTGCAAAAAATATTTTTAACCCAAATAGGTGAAATTAGATACTCTCCAACGGCCAGTTTTTCAACTGTTGTTGAAAAACAAAGTGGTAGGCCACGTAAACTGACAGAGAGGGGTCAGCGGATGCTGAAGCGCATGGAGCAAAGACTTTCTGCACAGTCAGTTGCTACAGAGCTACAAACTTCATGTGACCTTCCAATTAGCCCACCTACAGTACGCAGAGAGCTTCATGGAATGGGTTTCCATGGCCGAGCAGCTGTATCTAAGCCATACATCACCAAGTCCAAAGCAAAGCGTCGGATGCAGTGGTGTAAAGCACGTCGCCACTGGACTCTAGAGCAGTGGAGACAACTTCTCTGGAGTGATTAATCACGCTTTTCCATCTGGCGATCTGATGGACCAGTCTGGGTTTGGAGGTTGCCAGGTACATTTCGGACTGCATTGTGCCGAGTGTGAAATTTGGTGGAGGAGGAATTATGAGGTGGGGTTGTTTTTCAGGAAATAGGCTCAGCCCCTTAGTTCCAGTGAAAGGAATTTTGAATGCTCCAGGATACCAAAACATTTTGGACAATTCCATGCTCCCAACCTTGTGTGAACAGTTTGGAGCGGGCCCCTTCCTCTTCCAACATGAAGATCCATAAAGACATGGATGACAGAGTCTGTTGTGGATTAACTTGACTGGCCTGCACAGAGTCCTGACCCGAACCCGATAGAACACCTTTGCGATGAATTAGAACAGAGACTGAGAGCCAGGCCCTCTCGACCAACATCAGTGTGTTGCCAAGAGAACGGTACATTTCGGACTGCATTGTGCCGAGTGTGAAATTTGGTGGAGGAGGAATTATGAGGTGGGGTTGTTTTTCAGGAAATAGGCTCAGCCCCTTAGTTCCAGTGAAAGGAACTTTGAATGCTCCAGGATACCAAAACATTTTGGACAATTCCATGCTCCCAACCTTGTGTGAACAGTTTGGAGCGGGCCCCTTCCTCTTCCAACATGAAGATCCATAAAGACATGGATGACAGAGTCTGTTGTGGATTAACTTGACTGGCCTGCACAGAGTCCTGACCCGAACCCGATAGAACACCTTTGCGATGAATTAGAACAGAGACTGAGAGCCAGGCCCTCTCGACCAACATCAGTGTGTTGCCAAGAGAACGGTACATTTCGGACTGCACTGTGCCGAGTGTGAAATTTGGTGGAGGAGGAATTATGGTGTGGGGTTGTTTTTCAGGAAATGGGCTCGGCCCTTTAGTTCCAGTGAAAGGAACTTTGAATGCTCCAGGATACCAAAATGTTTTGGATAATTAGAATGGCGACTGAGAGACAGGCCTTCTACACCAACATCAGCGCTTTTGGAAGAATGGTGGAAAATTCCTATAAATAACACTCCGCAACCTTGTGGACAGCCTTCCCCAACATGACTGTGCACCAGTGCACAAAGCAAGGTCCATAAAGACATGGATGACAGAGTCTGTTGTGGATGAACTTGACTGGCCTGCACAGAGTCCTGACCCGAACCCGATAGAACACCTTTGGGATGAATTAGAACGGAGACTGAGAGCCAGGCCTTCTCGACCAACATCAGTGCGTTGCCAAGAGAAAGGTACATTTTGGACTGCACTGTGCCGAGTGTGAAATTTGGTGGAGGAGGAATTATGGTGTGGGGTTGTTTTTCAGAAAATGGACTCGGCCCCTTAGTTCCAGTGAAAGGAACTTTGAATGCTCCAGGATACCAAAATGTTTTGGACAATTAGAACGGCGACTGAGAGACAGGCCTTCTCGACCAACATCAGCGTGTGACCTCACCAATGCGCTTTTGGAAGAATGGTGGAAAATTCCTATAAATACACTCCGCAACCTTGTGGACAGTCTTCCCCAACATGACTGTGCACCAGTGCACAAAGCAAGGTCCATAAATACATGGATGACAGAGTCTGTTGTGGACGAACTTGACTGGCCTGCACAGAGTCCTGACCTGAACCCGATTGAACACCTTTGGGATGAATTAGAACGGAGACTGAGAGTCAGGCCTTCTCGACCAACAACAGCGTGTGACCTCACCAATGCGCTTTTGGAAGAATGGTGGAAAATTCCTATAAACACACTCCGCAACCTTGTGGACAGCCTTCCCAGAAGAGTTGAAGCTGTAATAGCTGCAAAAGGTGGACCGACATCATATTGAACCCTGTGGGTTAGGAATGGGATGGCACTTCAAGTTCATATGTGAGTCAAGGCAGGAAGGCCAAATACTTTTGGCAATGTTTTCAAACATTTAAAATAGTGTCAACATAGTAAACACAAAAATGATCAAAAATGTTTAAATGTGCAGCAAAAACAAAATAATGTGCTCCCTCTTATTTTTACCTCCACCAAAACATTTTTTTTTGACTCGCGTTAGAAAAAAAGATTGAATATTGGAGTGCATTTATAATGACCAATCCAAACCAATCCTAGATTCGTACAAAAGTACAACATCTGTATGTACATTTTCGCACTGAACACTGGACAAAATGGAAAAAAAAAAAAAACCCGCAAAACTCGTTTGCATGAGTGCACAGATTGTGTGTGTGTTTGTTTGACGCCGGCGTGTTTGTGTGCGAGTGTCTAATCGCACCATTACCGCAACATAAAACATGTCCCGCTTTAGAAAATTACACACCCTCTCATCACAAAGATGGACCTTGTGCAAACACCACCGTGCTGAAAAGAAACGGAGGCATACTGTAGGGCAGGTGCAACGAAAAATAAGACAAATTAAAGCGCTCATCAAAAAAAATAAAAGAGTATAGTGCCTGCTGCGGTTTCGGGTGTGAAAGGCATTACGTGTTATGTATTTCTTTTGTGTGCATGTACACACGCTAATGGGGAACCTGCCAACACCTGCGCCGACACAAAGACACAAATACATCATGGATTTACAGGTGTTGTCTAACCTGATGAGGCTTGTCCACTGTGGGACTTTTAGCTTTGAATCCAACCATCATTGCTGTGTTTTTTTCCCCTTATCCTCCAGTGTGGACAGACACGTGAATGTCCACTGCAGAGGACGCTGGTTCTCATGCCAATATACCTTATTGATGTGCGGATCGATACTTAAATAACGATACCACCGATACCAGATCGTTATGCTCTTAAATCGATTCTCAAATCTAAAAATCGATAGTTTTGATACTTTAGTTCAGGGGTGTCTTTTTCCAACAAGGGCTGCATACTGAAAAGTCACAGTGCGCAAAGGCCATGTTGATATTTTTGTATTTAAAAAAATAAAATAAAAACAGAGATATATATATATATATATATATATATATATATATATATATATATATATATATATATATATGTGTTTTCTTTATTTTCATGACTATTTACATTGTAGATTGTCACTGAAGGCATCAAAACTATGACACCAGTGAAGTGAAAACCATTTCAGGTGACTACATGCTGAAGCTCATGGAGAGAATGCCAAGAGTGTGCAAAGCAGTAATCAGCGCAAAGGGTGGCTATTTTGAAGAAACTCGAATATAAAACATATTTTCAGTTATTTCACCTTTTTTTGTTGAGTACATAACTCCACATGTGTTCATTCATAGTTTTAATGCCTTTATATATATATATATATATATATATATATGTATATATATATATATATATATATATATATATATATATATATATATACACATATATATATATATATATATATATATATATATATATATATATATATATATATATGTATGTATGCATATATATATACATATATATATTAAAAATATATATATATATATGTATGTATGTATGTATGCATATATATATATGATGTTTACCTTATCCCAATAAACATCTGTTCAGTATTTTAACATAAAAGTGTTTGATTGTGAGGCATTAAAAGCCACAAAATGCAACGGGTCCATCAGACCCACAAACGCTGGCTGAGTAATAACAATATGAACGTTGCACGGAAAATTTTTCTGCGTTTCTGCATCCCACAGGGATTCTTCTTTTGTGTTTCTGTACCTGCGGTTCCCACACAAGGTTGCAACATTGTTTGTCAACACTGTCTGCTCTCATTTTCTCGCACATTTGACCCTTTGATGTTCTGTGTACCTACACTCTGTCCTCCTCCTGTCTAGGCCTGCTGTGTGTGTGTGTGTGTGTGTGTGGTACACATAACATCAATTTCCACACTTCTATTAGCCGGTG
Source organism: Nerophis lumbriciformis (assembly GCF_033978685.3). Classification (NCBI taxonomy): domain Eukaryota; kingdom Metazoa; phylum Chordata; class Actinopteri; order Syngnathiformes; family Syngnathidae; genus Nerophis; species Nerophis lumbriciformis. The sequence goes on along the minus strand of NC_084579.2, from coordinate 12,559,480 downwards.
GACCCAGACATCTTATATGTAATAGAAATGTGTAAGGGGGGTATGGTGTGTGGTCATTAAATATGTATTAAATATAAGTTCTTCACAGAAAATGAGCCAAAGTCAGTGAGTTTCAGTTTGAAAAATTAAATAATTGTATCATTTTTCTTTTAATAAAAAATTTAAACCGTTCCCATAGACCCGAACACCACACAAAGGTTAAATAAATTCTCCTTTCGACTTTCATGGACATCACACAAATAAAAGCAATGAATAAACAAGGCGGTGATATCATGCAGTTAGATGTACAATGCATACACTATACAGGCTGTGGTGCATTATTTCCAGTGTGTATACAACTTGAGGGAAAGGTCTAGTGACCACTGTCAGGTTCAAACACTGATGACATCTATTAATCAGACAAGAAGCAAGGAATCATGCAGAGACAAGAGTTCAATTAAAAGTCCAGCCCGTGTGCTTCCTCTATTTATTTGGAAGGTCCCTGTTACATCACTGAAGCTGTCGCTGAGGGAAGGGGGTAATCTCGACAACTCCAGTTAGACACAATATAAGATTATAGAATAAATGAAAATGAGTTGACGCTGGTGATATCGCCTTGTCTCTGCTCTGTCTGCGTCACGGCGGTGTTAGGCCTTGGCAGTCAGCAGGCCGAGTCTGAACACAACACTGATAGAGACGGCTGGCAATCTAACTTGAGCACAATAGCTAATAACTATAGCAATGGACTTTAAAGGGGAACATTATCACAATTTCAGAATGGTTAAAATCATTATAAATCAGTTCCCAGTGGCTTATTATTTTTTTCGAAGTTTTTTTCAAAATGTTACCCATCACGCAATATCCCTAAAAAAAGCTTCAAAGTGCCTGATTTTAACCATCGTTATAAACACCCGTCCATTTTCCTGTGACGTCACATAGTGAAGCCAACACAAACAAACATGGCGGAAAGAAGAGCAAGCTATAGCGACATTAGCTCGGATTCAGACTCGGATTTCTTAAACGATTCAACAGATTACGCGTGCATTGAAACGGATGGTTGTTGTGTGGAGGCAGGTAGCGAAAACGAAATTGAAGAAGAAACTGAAGCTATTGAGCCATATCGGTTTGAACCGTATACAAGCGAAACCGACGAAACCGACACGACAGCCAGCGACACGGGAGAAAGCGAGCACAAATTCGGCGATCGCCTTCTAACCAACGATTGGTATGTGTTTGTTTGACATTAAAGGAAACTAACAACTATGAACTAGGTTTACAGCATATGAAATACATTTGGCAACAACATGCACTTTGAGAGTGCAGACAGCCCAATTTTCATCAATTAATATATTCTGTAGACATACCCTCATCCGCGCTCTTTTCCTGAAAGCTGATCTGTCCAGTTGTGGAGTTGATGTCAGCAGGCCAGGGAAGCTAGGGTCGATATTCTTCTCTTGATCATCTTCGGTGGCATAAGGGACGGTGTGAGCCAAGACATCCAGGGGGTTTAGCTCGCTCGTCTGCGGGAACAAACTGCCGCCATTGCTTGCCGTGCTACCGAGGTCCTTTGTCCCTGAATTGCTCACACACTCCGGCAGATTCAATGGGGGTCTGGCGGCAGATTTCTTTGACTTTATCGTTGGAAATGCATCTGCTTTGAGTGTCGCAGGATATCCACACATTCTTGCCATCTCTGTCGTAGCATAGCTGTCGTCGGTAAAGTGTGCGGAACAAACGTCCAATTCCTTGCCACTTTCTCATCTTTGGGCCACTGGTGCAACTTGAATCCGTCCCTGTTCGTGTTGTTACACCCTCCGACAACACACCGACGAGGCATGATGTCTCCAAGGTACGGAAAACAGTCGGAAAAAACGTAAAATAACAGAGCTGATTTGACTCGGTGTTTGAGAAAATGGCGGATTGCTTCCCGATGTGACGCCACGTTGTGACGTCATCGCTCCGAGAGCGAATATTAGAAAGGCGTTTAATTCGCCAAAATTCACCCATTTAGAGTTCGGAAATCGGTTAAAAAAATATATGGTCTTTTTTCTGCAACATCAAGGTGTCATGACTTGGTCCTGGGTGTTTATTTTCCGGAATGCAACGGAAAGTTGGCTCGGGCGAGACGGGAATGTAAATACATGATTTATTTAATATATCAAAATAAAGTACAAACGAAAAGCGCGCACAGTGGCGGAGAACAAACTATGAAACCAAAAGACTATAGCATTAATAAACAAAACTTACTTGGCATGGACTAAAAGGAGCAGCATGAACGATGGACATGAAATCAAGTGTCAGAAATGTGCAGAGCATAATTGTGGGATGTCACCAGAAAGACAAACTGAAAACAAAGAACTTAAATACTACAGACATGATTAACGAAAACAGGTGCGTGACGTGACAGGTGAAAACTAATGGGTTGCTATGGTGACAAACAAGAGTGCACAATGAGTCCAAACGTGGAACAGGTGAAACTAATGGATAATCATGGAAACAAGACAAGGGAGTGAAAAGCCAGAAACTAAAGTGTCCAATAACTAAACAAAACATGACTAAAACAAAACATGATTACACAGACATGACACAAGGTATATATTGACGCTTACATAGGTCTGGTGATAATGTTCCCCTTTAAGCATACTAAAGTTGTGTGATAACTTGACACATAATTATTCTAACAACCACGCAGAAGCATAATCCCGGCTTTACACGTGTTGTATATGTCTTTTAGTGCACAAACATGTTTGTGCAGACACACATGGCCAGAGAGCTTGGCTATCTCGGAGGAAGTCTTGACTTAATGTGGTCTTAATGCGTTTTGACATTTGTGATGTCACATTCTTTGCACCACCGGCTGCCTTGTTAACGGCTATTAGAGGCTTTGGAGAGGCTCTGATTGGTCTGGCGCAGGGGTCGGCAACCTTTACCAGTCAAAGAGCCATTTTGACCAGTTTCACAAATTAAAGAAAACAATGGGAGCCACAAAATTATTTTGAAATTTAAAATGAAATAACACTGCATACAAAGTTTTTTTTCTTGCTTTGTGCTATGTATAAACCAAGAGTCTCAGACACGCGGCCCACACCTTAATATGAAAATTGAATGTTAGTGCGGCCAGCGGGTTTTATATGAATGGCGCGTGACAGCATCATACTTGTCAACCCTCCCGATTTTTCCGGCAGACTATGATTGTCAAGGCAACTGTTCTCTCGAACTTGCCGTGATGGTACAGCATTTAGCGCCCACTAAAATCAGCATGCCGGCCCAGCCACACGTTGTATGGGGCTTCTGCTTGCACACGTAAGTGACAGCAAGGCATACTTGGTCAACAACCACACAGGTTACACTGACGGTGGCCGTATAAAAAAACTTTAACACTCTTACTAATAATGCGCCACACTGTGAACCCACATCAAACAAGAATGACAAACACATTTTGGGAGAACATCCGCACCGTAACACAACATAAACACAACAGAACAAATACCCAGAATCCCATGCAGCCCTAACTCTTCACCTCAGCACAGAGGGGGGGGGGGGGGTTGATGTGTGAGGGAGCAGGTTTGGGGTTGGGGCGGGGTTTGGTGGTAGCAGGGGTGTATAACCTAACCCTAACCCTAACCCTAACCCGGAAGAGTCAGGGCTGCATGGGATTCTGGGTATTTGTTCTGTTGTGTTTATGTTGTGTTAAGGTGCAGATGTTCTCCCGGAATGTGTTTGTCATTCTTGTTTGGTTTTGGTTGAAAGTGTGGCACATGATTAGTAAGAGTGTTAAAGTTGTTTTAAATGGCCACCGTCAGTGTAACCTGTGTGGCTGTTGACCAAGTATGCTTTGCTGTCACTTACGTGTGCAAGCAGAAGATGCATATAACAAGAGGCTGGGTTGGCACGCTGTTTATACAGATTGTAGAGGGCGCTAAATGCTGTACCATCATGGCACGCCCTTATTATTAATGTAAGGGTGAAAATCGGAGAATATTAATCCCGGGAGTTTTCTGCAAGAGGCACTGAAATCCGGAAGTCTCCAGGGAAAATCGGGCGGGGGGGGTCGGCAAGTATGCGGCTGAGCCGCATCAGACTGATCAAAGAGCCACATGCGGCTCCGGAGCCGCAGGTTGCCGACCCCTGGTCTGGGGGGACAATGTGACCCGGTGTGGGTGTGTGTGTGTGCGTAACAGCACCTCTATGCCATGCTGAGACACAAATATCCTAAAAATGATGCCCGGAAAAATGGGAATCCACCCTCACGTGACAGGCCAGCATCCCCTCACTTCCGCCGTATCAACACATTTAGCGAGTTAACCATCCGTGCACGGCTACATATCGCGAGGCTGTGACCCCAACAGTTAAGCCCGGCGCCGGAGCCCCCCCCCCCGTCCGCGTCGCAAACGAAGCTGGGCCCATCCAAGCATGGCCAAGGTGGGCCCCAGCCTAGTGGCGTGAGCCAGACACAATGGGCAGGAGCGCTGCTTTTGAAATGATATCTATTACTGTTAGTGACAGCAGTCCCGCAACGCCCGCTTTGACGCTGCGGCGGACTGACAAGCTGAGCAGAGTGACGCTGATGACGGCGGGCACAAATCAGAATCGCTTTACTGCATCGGCGCCGCCGCGCTCTCCCTTAACCCTGGCCCTGAACCTCTGCTCTGCCCCCAAAAACTCTTGGGAGTTAGGAGGAGGTAGCAAGGAAGGTATGCCCAAGAAGACATCCCAATCAGGGTATTCACTACTACTGTCTTCTCTCGCCACACCAAAAGTATTTGGCCACCCATCAGGTGTCCTAATTTCTTGGCCTGGCCACAGGTGTATAAAATCAAGCACTTAGGCATGGAGACTGTTTCTACAAACATTTGTGAAAGAATGGGCCGCTCTCAGTGATTTCCAGCGTGGAACTGTCATGGGATGCCACCTGTGCAACAAATCCAGTCCTCGCTCCTAAATAGTCCAAAGTCAACTGTCGGCTTTATTATAAGAAAATGGAAGAGTTTGGGAACAACAGCAACTCAGCCACGAAGTGGTAGGCCACGTAAACTGACAGACAGGGTGTCAGCGGAATAAATAATGGTGTGAGGATGTTTTTCAGGAACTTTGAATGCTCCAGGATACTAAAACATGTTGGACAATTCCATGCTCCCAACCTTGTGGGAACAGTTTGGAGCGGGCCCATTCCTTTTCCGACATGAATGTGCACCAGTGCACAGAGCAAGGTCCATAAAGACATGGATGACAGAGTCTGGTCTGGATGAACTTGACTGGCCTGCACAGAGTCCTGACCTGAACCCGAAAGAACACCTTTGGGATGAATCAGAACGGAGACTGAGAGCCAAGCCTTCTCGACCAACATCAGTGTGTGACCGCACCAATGCGCTTTTGGAAAAATGGTCCTATAAACACACTCATCAACCTTGTGGACAGCCTTCCCAGAAGAGTTGAAGCTGTAATAGCTGCAAAAGGTGGACCGACATCTTATTGAACCCTATGGGTTAGGAATGGAATGGCACTTCAAGTTCATATGTGAGTCAAGGCAGGTGGCCAAATACTTTTGACAATATAGTGTATGTCTTACTTGGTTCTTATAATGTACCGTTTTTTGTGACAATAAAAAATATTGATGTAATCATAGTAGTATCGACTATATACTCTCTTGTACTTGGTATCGGTACCGATTCTGTTCATAACTTTTATGGACAGAATTTCTAGGCGCAGTCAAGGCGTTGAGGGGATCTGGTTTGGTGGCTGCAGGATTAGGTCTCTGCTTTTTGCAGATGATGTGGTCCTGATGGCTTCATCTGGCCAGGATCTTCAGCTCTCACTGGATCGGTTCGCAGCCGAGTGTGAAGCGACTGGGATGAGAATCAGCACCTCCAAGTCCGAGTCCATGGTTCTCGCCCGGAAAAGGGTGGAGTGCCATCTCCGGGTTGGGGAGGAGATCTTGCCCCAAGTGGAGGAGTTCAAGTACCTCGGAGTCTTGTTCACGAGTGAGGGAAGAGTGGATCGTGAGATCGACAGGCGGATCGGTGCGGCGTCTTCAGTAATGCGGACGCTGTATCGATCCGTTGTGGTGAAGAAGGAGCTGAGCCGGAAGGCAAAGCTCTCAATTTACCGGTCGATCTACGTTCCCATCCTCACCTATGGTCATGAGCTTTGGGTTATGACCGAAAGGACAAGATCACGGGTACAAGCGGCCGAAATGAGGGTGGCGGGGCTCTCCCTTAGAGATAGGGTGAGAAGCTCTGCCATCCGGGGGGAGCTCAAAGTAAAGCCGCTGCTCCTCCACATCGAGAGGAGCCAGATGAGGTGGTTCGGGCATCTGGTCAGGATGCCACCCGAACGCCTCCCTAGGGAGGTGTTTAGGGCACTTCCGACCGGTAGGAGGCCGCGGGGAAGACCCAGGACACGTTGGGAAGACTATGTCTCCCGGCTGGCCTGGGAGCGCCTCGGGGTCCCACAGGAAGAGCTGGACGAAGTGGCTGGGGAGAGGGAAGTCTGGGCTTCCCTGCTTAGGCTGCTGCCCCTGCGACCCGACCTCGGATAAGCGGAAGAAGATGGATGGATGGATGGATGGATGGATCTAGGGATCTCGATATCTGGTCAGGACATTTCTCACTCTTTTGCCTTCACCTTCATTGTCCATTCCTTTTTGATGACTTTACTCTGGACCTAGACGTTGAGTCTGCAACATACATGGCGGACAATAACTGATACAGTCTGCTTTGCCAGTCCAAAAGCATTCGCCATTTTCTGGAGTCTTCCCTCGACGGACAGGTAATACAAATCACACACTACCTTTTTTATCACATCCACGGGAGCCCGCATTCTCGTTGTCTTTCTTTCGACAAATGGACAAAGTTTTTCGCTAGGTAGAATCACAACTGACCCGGACATTGGAAAGTTCTTTTGCCGTCTGAGAAGTGTTGTATCCCAAATAGCTGCAATCGCTTTCTCTTAAGGTATTCATGTGTGATTTCCACAAGGTTGGGGAACACGGGCGTGTTTGGATGACTCGCCTCCATATTTCCAGTGGTTAGCTCCGAGTTACGAAACCGGTTTATTATGAAGCTGTCTGTGGCGCGTTCTTTCTGACGTCACTTCCGGTGTGGGGCGCGGTCTTCCTCTCCGAACTCAGTTTGTAAACGACCAACGAGTCCATACACAGCTGAGAGCCGGAGATTCAAGAAATACACGGCGCACTTAGCCGTGTAAAAATTAGTCCGAGGAGGGGGATTAGTGTGACTGAAACGGGGCTTAGGCTAAATAATTATTCGTTCAAGGGGTTGAACGACTTAGTGTAGACATGGCCTAAGTGTAGAAGGGGCCCGAGATTCCCAGCCTAAGTTCTTGTCAAAAAGGTTGACTTGTTTTTTAATACTTGTGTTTTCAGGCTCCGTAACGTTATCATGACACCTCAATGATGGACGCTTTTGACCTCCCTACCTCCTCAATGACACCTGGAGTCGAACTTTTGCAGATCGGTCTCAGTCTATGAACATTACATCATCACATTGATTGATTGATTGAGCCTTTTATTAGTAGGTTGCACAGTGAAGTACATATTCCGTACAATTGACCACTAAATGGTAACACCCCAATAAGTTTTTCAACTTGTTTAAGTCGGGGTCATGATACAGATATATACTATCATCATAATACAGTCATCACACAAGATCATCATATTGAATTATTTACATTATTTACACCCAAGACAATTGGGCACACACACACACACACCCTACCCCACCCCACGCCTTCACCACCACTTGTTTCCCCTCGGGGTGACGGTCGGCTGGCAGCGCTTCATAGCAGTAGTCGACCTCCAGGGCCCCAACTCCCCGCCCCTCTGTTGCGGGTTTGTCATGATTCAAATGTAACGTGTTTACAGTATGTGTGCATAGCATGGAGGGTTTTTCCCCACTCCAGACTAGGCCCCCTTAGGAGCCCAGTCTAGATTGTATTTTTTTACACATCTTCTTCCCCAGTGTTTTACCTTTTTCTTATCTTTTACAGGGCGCCTTTGGCGACCCCATCAGCGTCCCTGTTCTGTAACCCTGTACACTGTTTGTTTGTCTAATCTTGAACGGGTTTGTGCTGAAAACATCATTTCGTTGTACAAACCCCGTTTCCATATGAGTTGGGAAATTGTGTTAGATGTAAATATAAACGGAATGCAATGATTTGCAAATCATTTTCAACCCATATTCAGTTGAATATGCTACAAAGACAACATATTTGATGTTCAAACTGATAAAAAAATTGTTTTTTGCAAATAATCATTAACTTTAGAATTTGATGCCAGCAACACGTGACAAAGAAGTTGGGAAAGGTGGCAAAAAATACTGATAAAGTTGAGGAATGCTCATCAAACACTTATTTGGAACATCCCACAGGTGAACAGGCAAATTTGGAACATGGGGGTGCCATGATTGGGTATAAAAGTAGATTCCATGAAATGCTCAGTCATTAGCAAACAAGGATGGGGCGAGGGTCACCACTTTGTCAACAAATGCGTGAGCAAATTGTTGAACAGTTTAAGAAAAACCTTTCTCAACCAGCTATTGCAAGGAATTTAGGGATTTCACCATCTACGGTCCTTAATATCATCAAAGGGTTCAGAAAATCTGGAGAAATCACTGCACGTAAGCAGCTAAGCCCGTGACCTTTGATCCCTCAGGCTGTACTGCATCAACAAGCGACATCAGTGTGTAAATGATATCACCACATGGGCTCAGGAACACTTCAGAAACCCACTGTCAGTAACTACAGTTGGTCGCTACATCTGTAAGTGCAAGTTAAAACTCTCCTATGCAAGGCGAAAACCGTTTATCAACAACACCCAGAAACGCCGTCGGCTTCGCTGGGCCTGAGCTCATCTAAGATGGACTGATACAAAGTGGAAAAGTGTTCTGTGGTCTGACGAGTCCACATTTCAAATTGTTTTTGGAAACTGTGGACGTCGTGTCCTCCGGACCAAAGAGGAAAAGAACAATCCAGATTGTTATAGGCGCAAAGTTGAAAAGCCAGCATCTGTGATGGTATGGGGGTGTATTAGTGCCCAAGGAATGGATAACGTACACATCTGTGAAGGCGCCATTAATGCTGAAAGGTACATACAGCTTTTGGAGCAACATATGTTGCCATCCAAGCAACGTTACCATGGACGCTCCTGCTTATTTCAGCAAGACAATGCCAAGCCACGTGTTACATCAACGTGGCTTCATAGTAAAAGAGTGCGGGTACGAGACTGACCTGCCTGTAGTCCAGACCTGTCTCCTATTGAAAATGTGTGGCGCATTATGAAGCCTAAAATACCACAACGGAGACCCCCGGACTGTTGAACAACTTAAGCTGTACATCAAGCAAGAATGGGAAAGAATTCCACCTGAGAAGCTTCAAAAATGTGTCTTCTCAGTTCCCAAACGTTTACTGAGTGTTGTTAAAAGGAAAGGCCATGTAACACAGTGGTGAACATGCCCTTTCCCAACTACTTTGGCACGTGTTGCAGCCATGAAATTCTAAGTTAATGATTATTTGCAACAAAAAAAAATAAGTTTATGAGTTTGAACATCAAACATGTTGTCTTTATATTGCATTCAATTGAATATGGGTTGAAAAGGATTTGCAAATCATTGTATTCCGTTTATATTTATATCCAACACAATTTCCCAACTCATATGGAAACAGGGTTTGTACTTGTGCAATGACAATAAAGTCCTATCCTATGAACCGTCCTGCGCTTATATTTTGGTGCCAGAGATTTTGCAGACATAAAAGCAGAGCTTGAGGGGGAAAAAAGGAAACGAGACACCGAAAATTTGCGGAGAACAAGTGAACGAAACACACCACTTGAGAGCGAAGAAAACCTGCTTAATCCCGGATGTGTTGACATTTCTTCAGCTTTCTGGAATACTGCTCATTTCCACCTCCAACTGAAAACATCTCACGGTCCAGGAAATGAAGACTGATCCTGTCTAAGACGCGGCCTTAACGTTACATATCCGCTCTGGAAGACCGCTTGGCAATTATTGGGTGAAAATACATGTCAGGAGACGGTAGGATAGAGCGTTGGACAAACTACAGCAAATGTCCTATTATTGTTCTTTGCCATTGGTTGAGTCCAACATGCGTCATGCAGAAATTGCTAGGATTTCAACTGGCAAGGGGGAAAAAAAATAAAATAAAAATTCACAAAATAGTCCACTTTGCCAAAAACAACACAAATGCTTTTTCCGAAACTTCTCCATTTAGATATATTGTGTTTAGCACTCGAGAATGATAAAAAATCTCTAAATCGAAGGACACCAGCTGCTCCTCTTAGCCACGGCCTTCTTATTTCAGCATTTTAAATGATCTAATCTCATAACATCTCCTTCTTCGTGTCCTTCTATGGAGAAGGAGTTTTGGTGCCCCACTTGATCCGAAATTCTGTTGTTGTTTTTTAGCATTACTTTATTTCTTTATTGCAAGCTAACTCTTCTACTCCTGAACCGCTGCAGGCCAGTGACAATTTGTCCAAATGTGCGCCCTGAGTGCTGTCCCCGTGTTATTTTTCTTCTAACAAATATACCACTTGGTGGCGCTATTAAACCCTATGAGTGGGATTGACTCATACTTGCCAACCTTGAGACCTCCGATTTCGGGAGGTGGGGGGTGAGGGGGGGCGTGGTCGGGGTGGGGCGGGGGCGTGGCTAAGAGGGGAGGAGTATATTTACAGCTAGAATTCACCAAGTCAAGTATTTCATATATATATATATATATATATATATATATATATATATACAGGTAAAAGCCAGTAAATTAGAATATTTTGAAAAACTTGATTTATTTCAGTAATTGCATTCAAAAGGTGTAACTTGTACATTATATTTATTCATTGCACACAGACTGATGCATTCAAATGTTTATTTCATTTAATTTTGATGATTTGAAGTGACAACAAATGAAAATCCAAAATTCCGTGTGTCACAAAATTAGAATATTACTTAAGGCTAATACAAAAAAGGGATTTTTAGAAATGTTGGCCAACTGAAAAGTATGAAAATGAAAAATATGAGCATGTACAATACTCAATACTTGGTTGGAGCTTCTTTTGCCTCAATTACTGCGTTAATGCGGCGTGGCATGGAGTCGATGAGTTTCTGGCACTGCTCAGGTGTTATGAGAGCCCAGGTTGCTCTGATAGTGGCCTTCAACTCTTCTGCGTTTTTGGGTCTGGCATTCTGCATCTTCCTTTTCACAATACCCCACAGATTTTCTATGGGGCTAAGGTCAGGGGAGTTGGCGGGCCAATTTAGAACAGAAATACCATGGTCCGTAAACCAGGCACGGGTAGATTTTGCGCTGTGTGCAGGCGCCAAGTCCTGTTGGAACTTGAAATCTCCATCTCCATAGAGCAGGTCAGCAGCAGGAAGCATGAAGTGCTCTAAAACTTGCTGGTAGACGGCTGCGTTGACCCTGGATCTCAGGAAACAGAGTGGACCGACACCAGCAGATGACATGGCACCCCAAACCATCACTGATGGTGAAAACTTTACACTAGACTTCAGGCAACGTGGATCCTGTGCCTCTCCTGTCTTCCTCCAGACTCTGGGACCTCGATTTCCAAAGGAAATGCAAAATTTGCATGGTTGGGTGATGGTTTGGGGTGCCATGTCATCTGCTGGTGTCGGTCCACTCTGTTTCCTGAGATCCAGGGTCAACGCAGCCGTCTACCAGCAAGTTTTAGAGCACTTCATGCTTCCTGCTGCTGACCTGCTCTATGGAGATGGAGATTTCAAGTTCCAACAGGACTTGGCGCCTGCACACAGCGCAAAATCTACCCGTGCCTGGTTTACGGACCATGGTATTTCTGTTCTAAATTGGCCCGCCAACTCCCCTGACCTTAGCCCCATAGAAAATCTGTGGGGTATTGTGAAAAGGAAGATGCAGAATGCCAGACCCAAAAACGCAGAAGAGTTGAAGGCCACTATCAGAGCAACCTGGGCTCTCATAACACCTGAGCAGTGCCAGAAACTCATCGACTCCATGCCACGCCGCATTAACGCAGTAATTGAGGCAAAAGGAGCTCCAACCAAGTATTGAGTATTGTACATGCTCATATTTTTCATTTTCATACTTTTCAGTTGGCCAACATTTCTAAAAATCCCTTTTTTGTATTAGCCTTAAATAATATTCAAATTTTGTGACACACGGAATTTTGGATTTTCATTTGTTGCCACTTCAAATCATCAAAATTAAATGAAATAAACATTTGAATGCATCAGTCTGTGTGCAATGAATAAATATAATGTACAAGTTACACCTTTTGAATGCAATTACTGAAATAAATCAAGTTTTTCAAAATATTCTAATTTACTGGCTTTTACCTGTATATTGACGCTTACATAGATCTGGTGATAATGTTCCCCTTTAAAGACAAGGGATGATTAGATTAACACGTACCACCTGTGAATGTCTAATCACCTGCCAGCTGTGTCTCGCCGTCAGCACATGCCCCGCCCATGCCCGCTTGGCGCTCGTCCCCAGCACCATGGACAGCGGCGGTGACTTTTCCTCCTACAGGCAGCGCTGACTGCACCTGCCCCCACAAGGGGACCACAAAAAAATTGCTTTATTGTCTTTATTTTAACAACAAATCTTAGGGTACATTAAACATATGTTTATTATTGCAGAGTTTGTCCTTAAATAAAATAGTGAACAATACAAGACAAATTGTCTTTTAGTAGTAAGTAAACAAACAAAGGCTCCTAATTTAGCTGCTGACGTAGGCAGTAACATATTGTGTCATTTTCCATTCTATTATTTTGTCAACATTATTAAAGACAAGTGGTAGAAAATGAATTATTAATCTACTTGTTCATTTACTCTTAATATCTGTGTGAGTGTCTCGTTCTGTGGGGGGTTCTCCTGGTGCCCACAGAGCTCTCGGGAGCCCGGTAGACAGGGTTGAGCACGTCTTTTATTGTCATATATATATGTCAGAATTGCTTTCCAGCAGTCTCTGTCTCATTCGTGTGTGTGTCTCTCTGGCTCCAACTCCAACAACTTGTCTCGCTCCGGCTGCTGCTAATAAAGGCGACATGTGATTAAATAACAAGGCCCAGCTGGGCAATCTACTCACCTACCGCTGTCTTCGAGGCCGATCCTTGCACGCCCCGCTCCGCGGCAGGCCCGCAGGCCACACCCCCCTCCACAATCTGCTTACTTTCTTTTTTAACATGTTCTATCTACACTTCTGTTAAAATGTAATAATCACTTATTCTTCTCTAGTATGTTGCGTTCAGGGACGTATTTCCTGAGTTTATAAACATAGTATGAATTAAGAAAAAAACGAAAGAAGATGTTGTGAAAGTGTACAATATAACTAAAATATGGGCTTTTGTTGAGGCGGAACCCATTAGTCATGTTTACATTGTTTCTTATGGATACATTTGTTTCAATATACAAACTTTTATTTATGAACCCTGTTCAAGAGCCAATTAAGTTCGTGAATTGAGCTTCTAGTGTAGTCTTGCAAAGTAGTTTAGGTACAACCCAAATAGGGGGATCATTTAAAGTCATATGAAATTGTTAATATCCTGTCATTATGGTTTCATGATTAATACGGAGCTTTTGTTCAAAACCCAAAACCAGTGAAGTTGGCACGTTGTGTAAATGGTAAATAAAAACAGAATACAATGATTTGCAAATCCTTTTCAACTTATATTCAATTGAATAGACTGCAAAGACAAGATATTTAATGTTTAAACTGAGAAACTTTGTTATTTTTTGCAAATATCAGCTCATTTGGAATTTGATGCCTGCAACATGTTTCAAAAAAGCTGGCACAAGTGGCAAAAAAGACTGAGAAAGTTGAAGAATGCTCATCAAACACTTATTAGGAACACCCCACCCACAGGCTAGTTGGGAACAGGTGGGTGCCATGATTGGGTATAAAAGCAGCTTCCATCAAATGCTCAGTCATTCACAAACAAGGATGGGGCGAGGGTCACCACTTTGTGAACAAATGCGTGAGCAAATTGTCGAGCAATTTAAGAACAACATTTCTCAACCAGCTATTGCAAGGAATGCAGGGATTTCACCATCTAATATCATCAAAAGGTTAAGAGAATCTGGAGAAATCACTGCACGCAAGCGGCTAAGCCTGTGACCTTCAATCCCTCAGGCGGTACTGCATCAAAAACCGACATAAGTGTGTAAAGGATATCACAACATGGGCTCAGAAACACGTCAGAAAACCACTGTCACTAACTATAGTTTGTCGCTACATCTGTAAGTGCAAGTTAAAACTCTACTATGCAAAGCCAAAGCCATTTATCAACAACACCCAGAAACGCCGCCGGCTTCACTGGAACCGATCTCATCTAAGATGGACTGATGCAAAGTGGAAAAGTGTTCTGTGGTCTGACGAGTCCACATATTTCAAATTGTTTTTGGAAACTGTGGACGTCGTGTCTGCCGGAACAAAGAGGAAAAGAACCATCCGGATTGTTCTAGGCGCAAAGTTCAAAAGCCAGCATCTGTGATGGTATGGGGGTGTATTAGTGCCCAAGACATGGGTAACTTACACATCTGTGAAGGCACCATTAATGCTGAAAGGTACATACAGGTTTTGGAGCAACATATGTTGCCATCCAAGCAAAGTTATCATGGACGCCCCTGCTTATTTCAGCAAGACAATGCCAAGCCACGTGTTACATCAACGTGGCTTCATAGTAAAAGAGTGTGGGTACTAGACTGGCCTGCCTGTAGTCCAGACCTGTCTCCCATTGAAAATGTGTGGCGCATTATGAAGCCTAAAATACTACAACGGAGACCCCGGACTGTTGAACAACTTAAGCTGTACATCAAGCAAGAATGGGAACGAATTCCACCTGAAAAGCTTAAAAAATGTGTTGTTAAAAGGAAAGGCCATGTAACACAGTGGTGAACATGCCTTTTCCCAACTACTTTGGCACGTGTTGCAGCCATGAAATTCTAAGTTAATTATTCTTTGCAAAAAAAACCATAAAGTTTATGAGTTTGAACATCAAATATCTTGTCTTTGTAGTGCATTCAACTGAATATGGGTTGAAAATGATTTGCAAATCATTGTATTCCGTTTATATTTACATCTAACACAATTTCCCAACTCATATGGAAACGGGGTTTGTATGAAACTTGGCTAAGAAAAATGGGGCGTAGGACTATGTGAGCAGGACTATAGGAACGTTTGTGATAATACTCAAAAACGTACAGACAAAAAGCACAACCTCAGAATAAAAATGCAATGTGTGTGTGTGTGTGTGTGTGTGTGTGTGTGTGTGTGTGTGTGTGTGTGTGTATGTGTGTCATGCCCCAGCACCAGCACACAGCTTTCTCCTCAGCAGGAGGAAGGCGACGTTAGCCTTGCCCGTTGAGCAGAAAGGCCTCTGGCCACCATGCCAGCACAATCACTTCAGCACTTTGGGACCCCCGTCGCTCCCCGCATCCTCGCCGCCCCCCCCCCCCCCCCCTCCGCCGGCCCCCTCCTCCTCCAACCTCGCGTTTATTTCTGTCAGCTTCCATATTCTCGTCTTCACAGCGCGTTTGCCCCTTTCTCACAAGACATTTCTAGTCCGTGCAGCAGAGAAGCGCTCTGCCGGACCCCCGGTAAGATGCGAAACAGGCGCACACCAGCTTCTACGGGAGGACGGGGGTGGGCGTGGGTCTCAGACCCCCGGGCACATGAAGGACTCAGACGGTCCCCTTGTATCTTTATGCTCTACAGGGACGATCAGCGAGCCTGTTAGGGCCCTGGTGTGACACCGCCTGTCCCATGCGATACGCCGACACGGCCGCCCGCCGCTGTCCCCCCGCAGTCGTACGGCCTCCATATGCGCACATCACTACAATGAGGGTCCTTCAGTGAAGGACCCGGCATTGCTGATATCTGAGGTATTATCTGGAAAAGATTGTCGCCGGTGGAGAGCAACAAAAGGTCAGAGTAGCATTTGCTGATTTTGACCATGGTAAACACAATGGACCACAGCACGACAAGCCGGCAGCACTCGTGCCGCGGCTGTCATGTAACACAGGGCTCAATACTCCCATTCCATCCAAATGAATAGCTTGGAGATTAAATGGGGGGGACCTTATTTGAAAGATGAACATGTCACGTAGCGTTTCATGGACATATTGTGTAGGTTTGTGTGTGTGTGTGTGTGTGTGTAGATTATACAAGCTGTTTCTGCCTACACCTTTTCAGCCACGTTGAATTGTGCAAATAGAATGCATCTGGAAAGTATTCACAGCGCTTCACTTTTTCCACATTTTGTTATGTTACAGCCTTATTCAAAAGTGGAATAGATTGATCTGTATCCACACAATTTTGCAGACAATACCCCATGATGACGGTGTGAAAACAGTTTGCAAATTGCCTAAAAATAAAGACCTCAAAAATCCAATGTACATAAGTGTTCACAGCTTTTGCTCAATACTTTGGTGATGCACCTTTGGCAGCAATTGCTGCCTAAAGTATTTTTGAATTACGATGCCACAAGCTTGGCACACCTACTGTATATACACACACACACACATATATATAAATATATATATATATATATATATATATATATATATATATATATATATATATATATATATATATATATATATATATATACATTGGCGTTGTTAGGCCTATTTTAGGGGGGCTCAAGCCCCCCTAAAATATTCTAAAACCCCACTAAATAATTTAGTGTTATTTATATATATATATATATATATATATATATATATATATATATATATATACATATATATATATATATATATATATATATATATATATATATATATATATATACATATATAATTTTTTTTTTTTTTTTTTACAAATACATGCCGACATATTCATTATAAAGTGGCCCGAATATGAGTTTAAATAAATAATCATATAAACTGTCATTATTCACTCAGTTTCCCCTCACTTCATAGCGTAAATCACCAAAAATTATTCCCGGGCGCGGCACCGCTGCTCCCCTCACCTCCCAGGGGGTGAACAAGGGGATGGGTCAAATGCAGAGGACACATTTCACCAGACCTAGTGTGTGTGTGTGACAATCATTGGTACTTTAAGGTAGAGAGCCCCTTTACTGTGTCGGTATCCAATCCATTCCACTTGTTCATATAGAAAATGCCCACATCACTCAAAATCCAGTCCGCATTTTCTCTGCGACCTTGCTTGCGGTCCTTGGACTTGTTCATACAGAAAATGCCCACATCACTCTTGTAGAATCTATATAAAGTAATATACATTAGTCTAATGTTAAAACAATGAAAAAAACATTAAATATATTTGTTTTATTGTATTGTTACATTAATAGCTGTTGTATTGTTATAAAATGGCTTGGTAAACATTTCATAGGATTTTCAGAGGGAGGAAAAACCAAGACATTTAATATAAAATGTCAAATTAATAAATACATTAAAAGAAAAAGAAAAAAATGGTTAAAAGCCATCGTCCCGGGGAGCATTTCATTTCGTCCCGTGCATTTTTTAAATAATAATAATAACAATTAATAATTTCTAAGTCTTTGTTAGCCGTTTGTGAAGTTTTGTGCTCGTGCGCGACGTTCGCTTGCGTCCTGTGCATCTCCTGGGGGCTAAGCCCCCCCTGTCCTTAAAAGCTAGTGACGCCCCTGTATATATATACATAAGGTCCCATATATGCATATATATATATATATATATATATATATATATATATATATATATATATATATATATATATATATATATATATATATATATATATATATATTTATATATAGTCGAGGTTTATACATATATATATATATATATATATATATTTATATATAGTCGAGGTTTCTGTGGTTTATCCGTTATACAGGTCAGGAAAAAACACAAGAGGCTCTATCATCCCTACAAGCCTGTTTCGCAGGTTTCCCCCTTTATTTAGAAATTATATTTATATTTTGGTTCCGGTACTGGTACCAAAATATTGGTATCGGGAGAACACTGGTATGTAGCATGTTTGCAAAAAACACGACTATAGAACACACATACTCCTTATGTCTACTTCGAGGCCATAATATGAGGAACCTGCCCTGCTTAATGAGATTGAAATAAGAAAGATGTATAGAAAATTTGAAAAATAACATGTGGTGCAATATTAGGTACTATTACATTTTAAAAGATATGCAAAATAGGGATGTTGTAGATTGAAAGGTAAAGTACTTTATTGTCGCACATTATTTCCAGGATTTTGTGGGCTGTATAAAATGATGTGTTGGACCATATTTGGCCCCCAGACCTCGAGTTGGACACATAACCAGCCTAATGCACATCTGCATGGTCTTATAGCTGTGCAGCAAGGGTACAATTGAACACAGAGAAGAGAACAATTGATATTTCAATATCTTAAAAGCAACCATTACTTTAATGTCATCTTATCTACACCCCCTACTCGTCTCCCATGTTATATTCCAGCCATAGCCTGACTTCCTGCTGTCTGCACACTGTGCTGATGAGCCTCTGATGGACGCCATGGAGCCTGCAGTTGCATCTATCTTCCCTCCAACGAGACAAGGAGGGAGGGAATTGATAACTGGCATTCTTGTGGTTTCTCCAGACACATGTTAGCGGATGTAAAGGCTACACATCCATAGTTACACCCACAGTGTGCGTCTTAACATGGAAAACAATCTAAGGGACCGTCTACCTTTTTTTTTTCTTTCCCAAGACGGATAGTAGATATTAAAAGATTCTAACTTAATTACAGGTTGTTTGTGTTCAATTAAAGTGTACTTTAAAAAGCTTAGGAGTGGGCTTTATTCCTGCATTGTTATTAATTTCAGGTTACAGGTGTTTGAGGTTAAGGAAAGTCCTTTTCTCCCGATTCCTGAGTTGGTAGATTGAAGTCATTCAACCACACCACAACATTAAAACCATTTAAGTTGCTACCATAGGTTATAGTAATAAATTGCTTAAAGGGGAATTGCAGTTTTTTTTAGGAGTTTTGCCTATCGTTCACAATCATTATGGAAGACATTACTTTTTTTTTTTTAATTGTATTTATTAAATAAATGCAATCAAAAGTCTGCTTACAATGGAACCTATGGAAGCCGCTTTTCTCCGCCTATAAAGCCCTTAAAAAAAACATCCAAACACCTCCATTAATGTTTTATATACATGATGTAAATATATATGTAATGTTGTAACAGTTTTAATATTTACCTATTGTGGAGGGAGGTGTGGCCAGCGCGCTTGCAGGAGCAAATGTCACCACCGCTGTCTATGGTGCTGAGGACGAGCACCATCGGATAGGGGCGGGGCATGTGCTGACGGCGAGACACAGCTGGCAGGGGATTAGATTTCACAGGTGGTACATGTTAATCTAATCGTCTGTTGTCTTTAACAGTAGGCGGCCGAGGGCAGGAGGAGGAGAGGATACGGATGTGGCTGAAAAGTCACGTCCTGCTGGAGAGAAAAGTGTGAGAAAATTCTATGGAAATTAAACCATTGTTAACCAATAGTGGAACGGTTAGTAAGCGAATTCCACACCTATGTTGATCATTTTAAGAATACGCAGTGCATTAATTTAAAAAGCGCATCACATTTGCTTTTTTTCCCTCCGTCACTGATTATTACTCTCCAGCAGTAGACAATGGATGGATGGATGGATGATTATTACTCACTGCAGACTTTGTGGGGGCCAACAAACATAATGAAACATCACTTACTGTACAATGTCTGCTGTCATTAGGATGCCGACTGCTACGATGTTTATATATTCTCATTTGAATGAAGAATGAATAATAGTCTTCACGAAGAAACGGGGTGGGGAATAAGCGTCTTTTTGTGTCATTCTCGACATTTCCGGGTCCTAAATGGGCTGTCAAAATGTACCAACGTGTCGGAATACGTCCTCAGACTTCTTCTGTCCAGGTGAAATGCATGATTTATGATCTACAATGAACTTCCAAGGAAAAGGGAAGCGAGGAAACACCTCGCCAGTCGATCATGTCGAAGTTAATAATATAATAATAATGAATTGCATTTGTAACGCACTTTATATTTGTTAAAATCTCAAAGTGCTACAAAGTATAAAAATAAAAATAGAAAGTAAGAATATATAATTAAAAAAAATAAATAGAAATAAAATTATGACACACATTAGACACACACTAGATCTGTTAAAATCTCAAAGTGCTACAAAATATAAAAATAAAAATAGAAAGTAAGAACATATAATAAAAAATTAAAATGGAAATAAAATCATGACACACACTAGATAAACACTAGTTGTGCACAGGCTTATAGATATAGTCCGCCTGCGTTAGCGCTTATAATAACAATATCACTAATACCAGCGACGTGCAGTCACGGGGCCTCACCTGCCATCATGGAAAGAAAAAAAATGTAAAAAGAAAAAAAAAAAATTAAATTGTTATATGTATCCAGTGATTATACTATAACGTTATTTTCCTTTTAACTTCACCGGTTTTAGATTATTTTTATTCAAAATCGCTGAATTTTCACATTTGCCGTTCAAATACTGAGAAGAGACGGTGAGGTGATCAGCAGCCAGTTGAGGCACGTCACTCAGTGCCTCAACATGGATTGCGCAATGACTCGGCTAACTGCTGGCCTGCTGTGCAGTGAGACCGTATTGCTATATGAATTATATTATACATTTCCATAGTTTAGTTAGCTGAGGTATATAATGTACAGTGTATTTTGTCAACAACTGTATGTGTGTAAAGTATTTCTTGAGCTGAGCAATCATAAAACTGCTGCGAAGACACACTGTGTGAGGCTCGCAGTAATCCCGCCTCCTGGTACCGGTTAATGCACCCCTGCGCAGAATTCACCCTCCGACGGGAGCGCCACACCAACCAAAGCCCACACCCAAACCCTCCACGTGCAAGACCGAATCCACCCAAAAAAAAGTCACTTAACAAGAAGCCAAAAAGTGCAAAAACAACAATGCTCACGCCGGAGGAGCCGTGAACGACTGCAGGGACACAACATTAGGTACACCTGCAGACTGCAGCACGGATTTCATATTTCATTCATTCACAACTCCTCCAACACGAACACCACTGTTCCCGCACTTATAAGTAAAGGTAAGACCATAATAACTAAATGTGCTTTTTTGTGTGCTACAGTTTGTATGTGTAAAGTTAAAGTTAAGTTAAAGTACCAATGATTGTCACACACACACTAGGTGTAATGAAATTTGTCCTCTGCATTTGACCCATCCCCTTGATCACCCCCTGGGAGGTGAGGGGAGCAGTGGGAAGCAGCGGCGCCGCGCCCGGGAATGATTTTTGGGGATTTAACCCCCAATTCCAAGCCTTGATGCTGAGTGCCAAGCAGGGAAGAATGCTGGTATGAGCTTTTAAACATAACCCGTTAACTGCTGCCAATCAAATGGTGAATAAGATACTCTTTAGGGTTCATATGTTTGTAAATCTGACTGTGATGAAGTCATGAACCTCACCGCACGTCACTGACTAATACTTGGTTAATATTCATATCACAAAATGCAAATGGGGTATTGTTTGAACGGTTATTTATTGGATTTTATGGGCAAAATGGAGGACAACTGCAAGCGGAATTTTATTTACTGTACCTATGTTAATTTACAAGTTAGAATGCATTTTAAAAAATCCATCTGTCCTCATGTTTTTCATAATGATTGTGAAGGATAGGCAAAATTCCCAAAAAAAAGGGAAGTTCCGCTTCACAAAAGTAACCAAAAATGTTTTAGAAATGCCATGATTTCCTTCAAGGTTATTTAAATCGACCTAACGTACTTTACTTAGTTGAACAGTTTAAGTTTATATTTGTGTTTTTTTTGTTAGCAATGGAGGATTAGTCTTAATATTGACTTTTTTTTTGCTGAGAATTTTTGATATCACGTGTAACTGCGACACATGCACTGTTTATATACACAAAGTCAGTGTTTTGTGTTGTTTATGTCACTTCCAGTCACTAAGTGCTTTGATGGTTGCACGGAAGGGTTACAGTTTAGGTTTGAAGAAGCACTTTTGTTAAGAGTCTGCAGCTGCAGCATCTGTCAAAAACGGCGCCGCTGACTCGCAGCTGGCAAAGGCCAGATCAAACAACATGTCTCCCTCGTTTAATTCCCATGTTTTGTTGGCTCGTCCTTCTTTATACAGTCCGACCTGTGTCATTTCATCTACATTAACCCATCCATGCATCCATCATTCATTTTCTATAGAGTGTAGGAGAATAATTGTCAACACCATCTTGGCAATAGTCTATAACCAGGACATAAACAATAGCCCTTATCTATCGGTAAGTACCGTATTTTCCTGACTATAAGGCGCACTTAAAATAGTTTTTTTCCTCAAAACTCAATAGTGCAATTCTGGTTTTGCTTACCGACCTCAAAGCTGTCTTATTTGGTAAATGGTGAAATGAAAAAGTGTGACCATTAGATGGCAGTCAAACATAAGAGATACATGTAGTAGGCAATATGATGGCAGTCACACACAAGAGATACGTGTAGACTGCAATATGACTCAAGTAAACAACACTAACATTGTATATGTTCCATTGATAATTACAGTATTTTCCGGACTATAAAGCGCACTTAAAATCCATTTTTTTCTCCCTCAAAACTTGACAGTGCGCCTTATAACCCGGTACGCCTAATGCACGGAATAATTCTGGTTTTGCCTACAGACCTCGAGACAATTTTATTTGGTACATGGTGAAATGATTAGTGTCACCAGTAGATGGCAGTCAAACATAAGAGATACATGTAGACTGCAATATGATGGCAGTCACACACCAGAGATACGTGTAGACTGCAATATGACTCAAGTAAACAACACTAGCATTTTACATGTTCCATTGATAATTACAGTATTTTCCGGACTATAAAGCGCACTTAAAATCCATTTTTTTCTCCCTCAAAACTTGACAGTGCGCCTTATAACCAGGTACGCCTAATGCACGGAATAATTCTGGTTTTGCCTACCGACCTCGAGACAATTTTATTTGGTACATGGTGAAATGATAAGTGTGACCAGTAGATGGCAGTCAAACATAAGAGATACGTGTAGACTGCAATATGACTCAAGTAAACAACACTAACATTTTACATGTTCCATTGATAATTACAGTATTTTCCGGACTATAAAGCGCACTTAAAATAATTTTTTTTCTCCTTCAAAACTTGACAGTGCGCCTTATAACCCGGTACGCCTAATACACGGAATAATTCTGGTTTTGCCTACCGACCTCGAGACAATTTTATTTGGTTTCATGGTGAAATGATAAGTGTGACCAGTAGATGGCAGTCAAACTTAAGAGATACATGTCGACTGCAATATGATGGCAGTCACACACAAGAGATACGTGTAGACTGCAATATGACTCAAGTAAACAACACTAACATTTTATATGTTCCATTGATAATTACAGTATTTTCCGGACTATAAAGCGCACTTAAAATCATTTTTTGCCTCCCTCAAAACTTGACAGTGCGCCTTATAACCCGGTACGCCTAATACACGGAATAATTCTGGTTTTGCTTACCGACCTCGAGACAATTTTATTTGGTTTCATGATGTAATGATAAGTGTGACAAGTAGATGGCAGTCAAACATAAGAGACACATGTAGACTGCAATATGATGGCAGTCACACACAAGAGATACGTGTAGACTGCAATATGACTCAAGTAAACAACACTAACATTTTATATGTTCCATTGATAATTACAGTATTTTCCGGACTATAAAGCGCACTTAAAATCCTTTTTTTTCTCCCTCAAAACTTCTTAAACTGTTCAACAATTTGCTCACGCATTTGTTGACAAAGTGGTGACCCTCGCCCCATCCTTGTTTGTGAATGACTGAGCATTTCATGGAATCTACTTTTATACCCAATCATGGCACCCACCTGTTCCCAATTTGCCTGTTCACTTGTGGGATGTTCCAAATAAGTGTTTGATGAGCATTCCTCAACTTTATCAGTATTTATTGCCACCTTTCCCAACTTCTTTGTCACGTGTTGCTGGCATCAAATTCTAAAGTTAATGATTATTTGCCCAAAAAAAATGTTTATCAGTTTAAACATCAAATATGTTGTCTTTGTAGCATATTCAACAGAATATGGGTTGAAAATGATTTGCAAATCATTGTATTCCGTTTATATTTACATCTAACACAATTTCCCAACTCATATGGAAACGGGGTTTGTACATAACATTTTCTGGTACCGATCCCCGATATTGTAGTCTAGCCAACCACTGTGTCCGTATCCTCATACCACCAATAGTGTTATAAAGAAAAAGGTGTAAATATTACATTTTTATTAAGATTCAGCCTTACCACAAAGCTCAAATGTACATATACGATTTTTGCTTGGACAAAGGTTAAATGCATCGGACCAGGCACCAAACTCTCAGACTAGAGCTGTCCTATCTAAATCTGTGAGCATGAACAGATAAAGCCTGCTCGAATGAGGGACAAAACGTCCTCTAAAACGATTTGCGATTGATTCAATGCCCTGAGAATACAAAGACCTGGATGGATGAGATTATTCACATGTATAAGAAGTGCATAATTGTTGTATTTACTTTTTTAAATTGCTAAACGTATTGTATGTTGACCATGACCTTGGACTGGTTTTAACCATGCACTCCCAGTTGATCTATTTGCTACAATAAAAGCTACAATAAAAAGCCTTAAAAATGTCTGGGTAATTGGGAATTGGAATATCTTCATTTCTACAGTAGGGGAGATGTAGGAGCATTATGTTTATTATTGTAGTTGCCATCTGGAGTGGTGAAGAACTGCAATATGTTACATATTTGGAGGACAAATATAATGCAAAACACAAATATCCGCTGTAGAGGTTCTCAGGAGGTTATTCTTCATTCAGATATTACTCAGATCTCATGCAGTTGTACCTTATATTGTGGCTTACTATCTTATATTTAGTACAGACTAGTGTTGTCCCGTTATCGGTAAAATTATTTCGATACTTTTCGGTACTTTTCTAAATAAAGAGGACCACAAAAAATTGCATTATTGTCTTTATTTTAACAAAATATCTTAGGGTACATTAAACATATGTTTCTTATTGCAAGTTTGTCCTTAAATAAAATAGTGAACATACAAGACAACTTGTCTTTTAGTAGTAAGTAAGCAAACAAAGGCTCCTAATTTAGCTGCTGACATATGCAGTAACATATTGTGTCATTTTCCGTTCTATTATTTTGTCAACATTATTAAGGACAAGTGGTAGAAAATGAATTTAATCTACATGTTCATTTACTGTTAATATCTGCTTATTTTCTCTTTTAACTTGTTCTATCTACACTTCTGTTCTAATGTAATAATAATGTATTCTTCTGTTGTTTGATACTTTACATTAGTTTTTGATGATACCATAAATTTTGGTATCAATCCGATACCAAGTCGTTACAGGATCATACATTGCTCATATTCAAAGTCCTCATGTGTCCAGGGACATATTTCCTGACTTTATAAACATAATATACTTTTTTTTTAAACAAAAGAAGAAGTTGTGATGCCAAAAAAATATCGATGTAATCATAGTAGTATTGACTAGACACGCTCCTGTACTTGGTATCATTACAGTGGATGTCAGGTGTAGATCCACCAATGGCGTTTGTTTACATTTTGACGGCGGTGAGCTACGGTGTGTAGTGAAGCATGTTTAGCTATTCCTCGTCCTGCAGGGATGATACTTGTAAGAAACTTACTTTTTTTGTCGCCATGGGGGCGAGGATTAGTGATATCAGTGTGCCGTGAGATACAGTCTGGTGTGCCGTGGGAGATGATCTAATTTCACCTATTTGGGTTAATAATATTTTTTGCAAACCAGTAATTATGGTCTGCAAATGATGTGTTGTTGTTGAGTGTCGGTGCTGTCTAGAGCTCGGCAGAGTAACCGTGTAATACTCTTCCATATCAGTAGGTGGCAGCCGGTAGCTAATTGCTTTGTAGATGTCGGAAACAGCGGGAGACAGTGTGCAGGTAAAAAGGTGTCTAATGCTTAAACCAAAAATAAACAAAAGGTGAGTGCCCCTAAGAAAAGGCATTGAAGTTTAGGGATGGCTATGCAGAACAAAACTAAAACTGAACTGGCTACAAAGTAAACAAAAACAGAATGCTGGACGACAGCAAAGACTTACTGTGGAGCAAAGACAGCGTCCACAATGTACATCCGAACATGACATGACAATCAACAATGTCCCCACAAAGAAGGATAAAAACCACTAAACTATTCTTGATTGATAAAACAAAGTAGATGCGGGAAATATCGCTCAAAGGAAGACATGAAACAGCTACAGGAAAATACCCAAAAAAGCGAAAAAGCCACCAAAATAGGAGCGCAAGACAAGAAGTAAAACACTACACACAGGAAAACAGCAAAAAACTCAAAATAAGTCATGGAGTGATGTGACAGGTGGTGACAGTACACCTACTTTGAGACAAGAACTATATTGATGCATGCTTGGTTATGGTTTGAAGTCATATCCAACAATTGTGACAACGACTCTTTACTGTCAACTCGTTTTTTAATGATTTCTGCTGGTGGTGTGCCTTCGCATTTTTTCAACGCAAAAAATGTGCCTTGGCTCAAAAAAGGTTGAAAAACACTGTCTTAAAGCACCTCTTCCGGTGGGCGTTTCAGTGGTATAACTTCACCTTTATTGTTAGTTTTCAAGCCAAAATGCGTCCGTTCTCCCTTTTCTGTCTACACACTGTGTCTGCTTGTAAGTACTCCGTGATTGTGCGCTGCCAAACATGCTCCTCTGCTCGTAAACAAGCAATGACACGACGTGACGACGACGGGGGCGGACTGGTGGGTGGCGGACCGGTACTTTTCAGAGGCTCTATAGTGAAAATCATTCATTAGTATCGCAGTACTATACTAATACCAGTATACCGTACAACCCTGGTACAGACTTAACCAGAGATGTCCGATAATATCGAAATGCCAATATTATCGGCCGATAAATGCTTTAAAATGTAATATCGGAAATTATCGGTATCGGTTTTAAATAGTAAAATTTATGACTTTTTAAAACGCCTCTGTACGGAGTGGTACACGGACGTAGGGAGAAGTACAGAGCGCCAATAAACCTTTGCGTGCCGGCCCAATCACATAATATCTACGGCTTTTCACACACACAAGTGAATGCAAAGCATACTTGGTCAATAGCCATACAGGTCACACTGAGGGTGGTCGTATAAACAACTTTAACACTGTTACAAATATGCGCCACACTGTGAACCCACACCAAACAAGAATGACAAACACATTTTGGGAGAACATCCGCACAACATAAACACAACAGAACAAATACCCAGAAGCACTAACTCTTCCGGGACGCTACAATATACACTCCCTGCTACGCTACCCCCCACCTCCCAAATTCCAAGCTGCTGTTTTGAGGCATGTTAAAAAAAATTATGCACTTTGTGACTTCAATAATAAATATGGCAGTGCCATGTTGGCATTTTTTTCCATAACTTGAGTTGATTTATTTTGGAAAACCTTGTTACATTGTTTGATGCATCCAGCGAGGAATCACAACAAAATTAGGCATAACAATGTGTTAATTCCACGACTGTATATATCGGTATCGGTTGATATCGGAATCGGTAATTAAGAGTTGGACAATATCGGAATATCGGATATCGGCAAAAAAGCCATTATCGGACATCTCGAGACTTAACTATACCTTTGGAAATTAACAAAATGCACCTAGCCGTGTCACAAATGATTCAGTATTCGTGAAAAATAAGCCGGAAAAGGCCAGACAGACAACAACTGCAATGAAAAACAGACCGACTCGGGTGTCAGTGTGATGCAAAGAGACTGTGGCGACAACTTCCTTCTGACCTTCTCCTCCGTCGAGCCCTCAACGAGGACCCTCCAAAGCCTCCCATAGCCGGCATTTTTCTGGCAGGTCATAAAAGATAATTGTGTTGCCTGGGCTTTTTAAGAGTTAGCCAACGAGTGCTCCGGGGTGGTCAAAGGGATTCGGGTTGTGTGTGTGTGTGTGTGTGTGCAGAGACAGTAAGACCCAAGCCAGCCACCCAGTCGGCTGCAGATAAGGCATCAATCTAGC
Organism: Nerophis lumbriciformis; assembly: GCF_033978685.3. Classification (NCBI taxonomy): domain Eukaryota; kingdom Metazoa; phylum Chordata; class Actinopteri; order Syngnathiformes; family Syngnathidae; genus Nerophis; species Nerophis lumbriciformis. The sequence goes on along the minus strand of NC_084579.2, from coordinate 12,531,373 downwards.
CCACCTCTCCAATTTAGGGTGCACGAGATGGGAGGACTCTCCTCTTCTCTCTTTGAGGATTGAATGATGCTCTTTAAGTTTGAATACGGATGCACCTTTTCATCTTGTGTGTGTCGGTGTGTGTGGCCGAGATTGGCCAATCCACAGGGAGCCGTTTTCCCCAACAGCCTCAGCTCTGCTATAACTTCATGAGGTGTGTGTGGAGCTAACAGCGCCATCCACCAGGAGCTCATAATGTGGAGCCAGAGGCCTGTCGCCTGCCGAGCCCACACAGGTACACTGCGCTACCACTACCCGCTCAGTGGCCTAGTGGTTTGAGTGTCCGCCCTGAGATCGGTAGGTCGTGAGTTCAAACCCCGGCCGAGTCATACCAAAGACTATAAAAATGGGACCCATTAAAGGGGAACATTATCACCAGACTTATGTAAGCTTCAATATATACCTTGATGTTGCAGAAAAAAGACCATATATTTTTTTAACCAATTTCCGAACTCTAAATGGGTGAATTTTGGCGAATTAAACGCCTTTCTATTATTCGCTCTCGGACATCGGGAAGCAATCCGCCATTTTCTCACTTTCGTCGGTGTGTTGTCGGAGGGTGTAACAACACGAATAGGGATGGATTCAAGTTGCACCAGTGGCCCAAAGATGCGAAAGTGGCAAGAAATTGGACGTTTGTTCCGCACACTTTACCGACGAAAGCTATGCTACGACAGAGATGGCAAGAATGTGTGGATATCCTGCGACACTCAAAGCAGATGCATTTCCAACGAGCAAGTCAAAGAAATCTGCCGCCAGACCCCCATTGAATCTGCCGGAGTGTGTGAGCAATTCAGGGACAAAGGTCCTCGGTAGCACGGCAAGCAATGGCGGCAGTTTGTTCCCGCAGACGAGCGAGCTAAACCCCCTGGATGTCTTGGCTCACACCGTCCCTTATGCCACCGAAGATGATCAAGAGAAGAATATCGACCCTAGCTTCCCTGGCCTGCTGACATCAACTCCAAAACTGGACAGATCAGCTTTCAGGAAAAGAGAGCGGATGAGGGTATGTCTACAGAATATATTAATTGATGAAAACTTTATTCATTACTCGCGGTTTTACGTCAATTATTATACATAAACTGTGTTTACCAATAATTTAGCTTAAAAACATTTATTTTTTTCAATCATTCGAGTACATTCGGGTAGTCTTGTGTAATGCAGTATTTTGTGTCTATTTAGGTATGGTTAACCTGAGTGCTGAAATCGTGGAAAAATATATGTTCTTAGCGCGCCTGAAATGGGCTGTCTGCACTCTCAAAGTGCATGTTGTTGCCAAATGTATTTCACATGCTGTAAAACTAGTTCATAGTTGTTAGTAATTATCTTATCAGACAGTGTTAAGCCGCTGAAATCTGAGTCTGAATCCGAGCTAATGTCGCTATATCTTGCTGTTCTATGCGCCATGTTTGTTTGTATTGGCATCACTATGTGACGTCACAGGAAAATGGACGGGTGTATATAACGATGGTTTAAATCAGGCACTTTGAAGCTTTTTTTAGGGATATTGCGTGATGGGTAAAATTTTGAAAAAAACTTCGAAAAATAAAATAAGCCACTGGGAACTGATTTTTTATGGTTTTAACCCTTCTGAAATTGTGATAATGTTCCCCTTTAACTCCCTGCTTGGCACTCAGCATCAAGGGTTGGAATTGGGGGTTAAATCACCAAAAAATGATTCCCGGGGGTGGCCACCGCTGCTGCCCACTGCTCCCCTCACCTCCCAGGGGGTGAACAAGGGGATGGGTCAAATGCAGAGGACAAATTTCACCACACCTAGTGTGTATGTGACAATCATTGGTACTTTAACTTTAACATGAGGCTGCACATACTGTACATGAGCATTAGAGTAGCAATGCTGGAAAACCTCACCGTTCATTGATGTATTATTTTGCAGCATATACAATACAGACACTTTATTGGGCACACTAGCTCTTTACAAAAAGTCAATATGTCCTGATACACATTTTAAAGAAAATACACTATATTGCCAAACGTATTTGGCCACCTGCCTTGACTCACATATGAACTTGAAGTGCCATCCCATTCCTAACCCATAGGGTTCAATAAGATGTCGGTCCACCTTTTGCAGCTATTACAGCTTCAACTCTTCTGGGAAGGCTGTCCACAAGGTTGCGGAGTGTGTTTATAGGAATTTTCCACCATTCTTCCAAAAGCGCATTGGTGAGGTCACACATTGATGTTGGTCGTGAAGGCCTGGCTCTCAGTCTGCGTTCTAATTCATCCCAAAGGTGTTCTATCGGGTTCAGGTCAGGACTCTGTGCAGGCCAGTCAAGTTCATCTACACCAGACTCCAGTCATCCATGTCTTTATGGACCTTGTCATGTTGGAAGAGCAAGGGGCCCGCTCCAAACTGATCCCAAAAGGTTGGGAGCATGGAATTGTCCAAAATGTTTTGGTATCCTGGATCATTCAAAGTTCCTTTCACTGGAACTAAGGGGCCAAGCCCAGCTCCTGAAAAACAACCCCACACCATAATTGTGATCATTTGGATGTGTGGCCAAATACTTTTGGCAATATAGTGTATAACAATATACAAACCCCGTGACAAAGAAGTTGGGAAAGGTGGCATTAAATACTGATAAAGTTGAGGAATGCTCATCAAACACTTATTTGGAACATCCCACAGGTGTTCAGGCTAATTGGGAACAGGTGGGTGCCATGATTGGGTATAAAAACAGCTTCCCCAAAAATGCTCAGTCTTTCACAAGAAAGGATGGGGCGAGGTACACCCCTTAGTCCACAACTGCGTGAGCAAATAGTCAAACAGTTTAAGAACAACGTTTCTCAAAGTGCAATTGCAAGAAATTTAGGGATTTCAACATCTACGGTCCGTAATATCATCAAAAGGTTCAGAGAATCTGAAGAAATCAATCCACGTTAAGCGGCATGGCCGTAAACCAACATTGAATGACCGTGACCTTCGATCCCTCAGACGGCACTGTATCAAATACCGACATCAATCTCTAAAGGATATCACCACATGGGCTCAGGAACACTTCAGAAAACCACTGTCACTAAATACAGTTGGTCGCTACATCTGTAAGTGCAAGTTAAAGCTCTACTATGTAAAGCCAAAGCCATTTATCAACAACATCCAGAAACGCCGCCGGCTTCTCTGGGCCCGAGGTCATCTAAGATGGACTGATACAAAGTGGAAAAGTGTTCTGTGGTCTGACGAGTCCACATTTCAAATCGTTTTTGGAAATATTCGACATCGTGTCATCCGGACCAAAGGGGAAGCGAACCATCCAGACTGTTATCGACGCAAAGTTCAAAAGCCAGGGTGCATTAGTGCCCAAGACATGGGTAACTTACACATCTGTGAAGGCACCATTAATGCTGAAAGGTACATACAGGTTTTGGAACAACATCTAAGCGCCGTCTTTTTCATGGACGCCCCTGCTTATTTCAGCAAGACAATGCCAAGCCACATTCAGCACGTGTTACAACAGCGTGGCTTCGTAAAAAAAAGAGTGCGGGTACTTTCCTGGTCCCGCCTGCAGTCCAGACCTGTCTCCCATCGAAAATGTGTGGCACATTATGAAGCGTAAAATACAACAGCGGAGACCCCCGGACTGTTGAACGACTGAAGCTCTACATAAAACAAGAATGGGAAAGAATTCCACTTTCAAAGCTTCAACAATTAGTTTCTTCAGTTCCCAATCGTTTACTGAGTGTTGTTAAAAGGAAAGGTGATGTAACACAGTGGTGAACATGCCCTTTCCCAACTACTTTGGCACGTGTTGCAGCCATGATATTCTAAGTTAATTATTACTTTGTGTCAAGATTATTAAAGCATCTATCTGATGCATTTAGTTGAATTTGAACTATACACAATATTTGGGACACACTTAAACGAACAGGAAAAGGATCAAACTCAAGTTAAAGTGCATCAGCATTGACTGCTTGACAACCGGCGAGACTCATCGTCTCTGGACGGCGTTTTAGACTAAAAGGTAGCGTTTATTTGAATACACACACACACACACACACACACATACATAGACGCACAGGAAGCCTGTGTTTATTTATTTGCTATACGTCTGAACTTGCCTGTCTTAATGTTCTTGTGTATGTAAGTGAGTCAGAAAGCGGGCCGTTATTAAATCAGTGGGCTCTCCCGCTGGAGTGGGACTATCCCTCAGATCTATGGTAATACACAGCCCGGGGTGCAAGACAATTCCATTAGCGGTGTGCAGGGGCTGGAGGCTGATAGCACGATAGATAGCCCCCCCATCCTCTACCTCCACCTTTTCCTCACTACGGTACCTCTCGGCGGACCTGGCCGTCTCTCGACTTGACCTCAAGTTTGATGTGGCTAATTAGCACCTTTTGCACAGATCAGAATACATGTGCTCCCAGTGCATGATGGGTAGACACAACACAATATGGTCATCGAGAGCGATCACCAAGAACATCGGACGTGGTGGTTTTCTTATATTAAAACCACCATTGAATTAGGAGAATTATATGTATACTGTATATAACACCGGTATTCATGTTATACCCTAAAACTAGTCCTGCCATTGTATGACAATCGTGCCATAAATAGTCACCAACATTTCTGAATTTCCCCTCGGGGATTAATAAATTATTTCTGATTCTGATTAACGAAGATGCATGGGACAACACTGAATAAAAATAATACAATCAATAAAGAAAAATCGTAAAATTGCAGGAATGAAGTCATAATGTTTTGTTTACAAAGTGTTCAAATTAAGGCTGTGAAAGTTAACGCGATAATAACGCGTTAACGATAAGTTCCGATAGAGGCACTCCGTAGCTGAATTGTCTTGTTACTGATGAACCACAAGCGGGAAAATAGCGTGCAGAAATGGAAGAAGAAAAGGGTAAATTATTCATGCGTTCGTTACGTCTCGTCTCGATTACTGTAACGTATTATTTTCGGGTCTCCCTATGTCTAGCATTAAAAGATTACAGTTGGTACAAAATGCGGCTGCTAGACTTTTGACAAGAATAAGAATGTTTGATCATATTACGCCTATACTGTATAAACCTATGTACACATATACCTATATATCAGTGACGTGCGGTGAGGTTCATGTCTGGTGAGGCACTGACTTCATCACAGTCAGATTTACAAACATATGAACCTTAAAAAGTATCTTATTCACCATTTGATTGGCAGCAGTTAACGGGTTATGTTTAAAATACTCATACCAGCATTCTTCCCTGCTTGGCACTCAGCATCAAGGGTTGGAATTGGGGGTTAAATCACCAACAATTATACCCGGGCGCGGCGCCGCTGCTGCCCACTGCTTCCCTCACCTCCCAGGGGGTGAGCAAGGGGATGGGTCAAATGCAGAGGACAAATTTCATTACACCTAGTGTGTGTGTGACAATCATTGGTACTTTAACTTAACTTTAACTTTACACATACTAACTGTAGCTCACAAAAAAACACATTTAATAAAAAAAAACGTTATTATGGTCTTACCTTTACTTATAAATGAAGTCCATGTGCCGCTGTTGTGCTGGATTATTGCACCCCCGCCGTAGAATGCACCCCCTGACGGGAGTGTTGTATCAACTAAAGCCCTCACTTAAACTTTCCACGTGCAAGATTGAATCTATTTAAAAAAGTGTAATCGAGGGTTTATAAATGTCGCCTATACTGTATGAAACTACAAAATAACAAACACGGAGGCTCCAGTTTACACGAGGACCACTTTATTTACCTTCTTTCAAAAACCTCCGCTCCACTCCAACGTGTCATCACTTCTGCTCTTAGCGCCTTCAAAATAAGAGCTCAAGGCATATACTGTATAACAGCGCATAACAGGAACTTAACATCACAAAGAGGAAAGCCCATAAAAATAGGTTACAAAAGTTATTTAATAAGAAGCCAAAAAGTGCAAAAACAATAATGTTCGTGTTGAAGGAGTTGTGAATTAGGTACACCTGCAGTCTGCAGGTGTACCTAATGTTGTGGCCCTGCAGTCATTCACAACTCCTCCAACACGAACATTATTGTTTTTGCACTTTTTGGCTTCTTATGAAATAACTTTTTTAAATAGATTCAATCTTGCACGTGGAAAGTTTAAGTGTGGGCTTTAGTTGATATAACACTCCCGTCAGGGGTTGCATTCTACGGCGGGGGTGCAGGAGGCGGGATTACTGCGAGCCTCAGCCAGTGCGTCTTTTGCAGCCGTTTTATAATCGCTCAGCACAAGAAATACGTTACACACATACAGTTGTTGACAAAATACACTGTACATTATATACCTCAGCTAACTAAACTATGGAAATGTATAATATAATTCATATAGCAATACGGTCTCACTGCACAGCAGGCCAGCAGTTAGCCGAGTCCAGAATCCATGTTGAGGCACAACTGAGTGACATGCCTCAACTGGCTGCTGTTCACCGCACCGTCTCTTCTCAGTATTTGAACGGCAAATGTGAAAATTCAGCGATTTTAAATCAAAATAATCTAAAACTGGTGAAGTTAAATGGAAAATAACTTTATAGTATAATCACTGGATGCATATAACAATTTAATTAATTTTTTTTCTTTATACATTTTTTTTCTTTCCATGATGGCAGGTGAGGCCCCGCTTCACCTGCCTCTAGTGACTGCACGTCACTGATATATATATACCTATACTGGCTCACCTGCACTGGCTTCCTGTGCACTTAAGATGTGACGTTAAGGTTTTACTACTTACGTATAAAATACTACACGGTCTAGCTCTATCCTATCTTGCCGATTGTATTGTACCATATGTCCCGGCAAGAAATCTGCGTTCAAAGAACTCCGGCTTATTAGTGATTCCCAGAGCCCAAAAAACGTCTGCGGGCTATAGAGTGTTTTCTATTCGGGCTCCAGTACTATGGAATGCTATCCCGGTAACAGTTAGAGATGCTACCTCAGTAGAAGCATTTAAGTCCCATCTTAAAACTCATTCGTATACTCTAGCCTTTAAATAGCCCCCCTTTTTAGACAAGTTGATCTGCCGTTTCTTTTCCTTTCTCCTCTGCTCCCCCCTATCCCTTGTGGAGGGGGAGACACACAGGTCCGGTGGCCATGGATGAAGTGCTGGCTGTCCAGAGTCGGGACCCGGGGTGGACCGCTCGCTTGTGCATCGTTTGGGAACATCTCGCACTGCTGACCCGTCTCCGCTCGGGATGGTTTCCTGCTGGCCCCACTATGGACTGGACTTTTACTATTATGTTGGATCCACTATGGACTGGACTCTCACAATATTATGTCAGACCCACTTGACGTCCATTGCATTCGGTCTCCCCTAGAGGGGTGGGGGGTTACCCACATATGCGGTCCTCTCCAAGGTTTCTCATAGTCATTTTCATTGACGTCCCACTGGGGTGAGTTTTTCCTTGCCCTTATGTGGGCTCTGTACCGAGGATGTCGTTGTGGCTTGTGCAGCCCTTTGAGACACTTGTGATTTAGAGCTATATAAATAAACATTGATTGATTGATTGATTGAAATTATGGAAATATCAGGTATAAAAGTCGAGAAATGTCGAAGTAGTAACATTTTTGATTGAGAAATGGTATTAAGGAATTCCAGGAATTTTGGGAAAACCAAGAATTTTTCCAGTTCAAATAACAACTGAGTTTTTTGTCCTGATTAAGAGGAATGTTTGGACAGTTAAGTGAAGTGAATTATATTTATATAGCGCTTTTCTCTAGTGACTCAAAGCGCTTTACATTTTGAAACCCAATATCTAAGTTAGATTTTTAAACCAGTGCGGGTGGCACTGGGAGAAGGTTGGTAAAGTGTCTTGCCCAAGGACACTAGGTTGGCAGAAGCTGGGATCGAACCTGAAACCCTCAAGTTGCTGGTACGGCCACTCTACCAACCGAGCTATACCGTCCCTAAAGTGGGTTGAAAAATGTGGCAGGAGTAGTCGCCAGAAAAAACGGTCAAAGGGTTTAAAATAAACGGAATTCCTGGAATTTTTTTGGAACTTGGAAAAATTATACTTTGAATGTGCAGGATGAGTGGAATATGTTGAAGGTGGAATGGTTTGAATCGGTTGAAAAATGTGGAAATGGTGGAAGTTCGGAAAATGGCCCGAAAAACCGGGAAATCTGGGAATTTTTGGAATTAGTCAAAGAATTCCCGAATAGGCTGAACAGTTTGAAGTTGGAACTGTTCAAATCGGATGAAAAATGTGTAAGGTAGAAAAGAAGAATGATAATAAATAGATGCATTTTGGTGTAGAAAACCATATGTGTGACTGCTTTGGAGCATTCACCCAACAATAGCCAGATGCATGAAAATATAAATATGCAAATTCAAATAGAAGCAGCACGACTGACACACGTTAAAGAGCGTATTATTTTCGTCGTCTAGGCTGTATATACTTCTTAGCGCCATGTTGAACACACAGACAATCAGAGTTTACATTCGGTGAGTGAGCCGGGATAGGCCCAGGCTTTGGCTCAAAGCCTGTGATGAAAGCCCACCACTCTTATTTTTATTGTCCAATCTCCACCAGGCGGAGTGTTGTGGGAACTGGAGAGAGTTGTGTCTGCTGTTTGATCACACCATGGGAGTCTGACCTGTCACTAAGTGGTGGCAAACATGGCCCACACACGGAGCAGTTATCCGCCATGCATGTGTGTGTATGTCTGTGTATATGTGTGTATACGTGTGTATGTGTGCGTGTTTCCCACACACAGCGCCACATACCTCACCAAAGGAGGCAGGTCACAACATGTCAGAGTGTTGAGGATCCATAATGGCCATTTAGCCTTCAACAGCTAATATGAGCGCCGCTGATTTACAAGGAATCGAGATGTTTGGTCGCCGGCCTCCGGAGTCGCTTTCATCAAAAGCTGTTTGACATTTGCTGCCAGGGATATAACCCAGGAAATAAACACATATACAAGCGCGTAATAGTAAACACGACTGGAAATATCAGCTTGTTTCTGTTGCTGCGTTTCTGGTGGCGAATCATCCCACTTCTGACACCATTTGTTGCAAACTCCAAAGAGGAGTAATCTCAATTCAAACTTAAAGTCATATTTACTGCTGGGAGCCATAGTCCTTCCAAATGTGACCGTCGTGGATGTACTCACATATAAGGATCCCACTTCTGACGGCAATTCCACCTGACACACAAGTGTCCCTCATCTTACCTTGTGCTTCTCCCATCTCCAGATTCAAAGGACCAGGGGTCAACTGTCCGAGGGGTACTTCACAACCGGGCAAACATATGATGGCCTCACTGCTAAGGACCCACTTCTGACAGTTAATCATCCCACTTCTGACCCTAAGTGTCACAAAACCCAAAGAGAAGAAGCCTCAATCCAAATTTGAAGTCATGTGTATTGCTGAGAGCCATAGTCATTCCAAATGTGACCGTCATGGATGTCCTCACATTTAAGGATCCCACTTCTGACGCCAATCCCACCTGACACACAAGTGTCCCTCATCTTACCCTGTGCTTCTCCCATCCCCAGAGCCAAAGGACCAGGGGTCAACTGTCCTAGGTGTACTTCACAACTGAGCAAACATCTTATGGCCTCACTGCTAAGGACCCACTTCTGACACCATTTGGCACAAAACCCAAAGAGAAGAAGCCTCAATCCAAAGTTGAAGTCATGTGTATTAACGAGTGCCATAGTCCTTCCAAATGTGACCAGCATGGATGTCCTCACATATAAGGACCCCACTTCTGACGCCAATTCCACCTGACACACAAGTGTCCCTCATCTTACCTTGTGCTTCTCCCATCTCCAGAGCCAAAGGACCAGGGGTCAACTGTCCGAGGGGTACTTCACATCCGGGCAAACATATGATGGCCTCACTGCTAAGGACCCACTTCTGACACAGTTAATGATCCCACTTCTGACCCTAAGTGTCACAAAACCCAAAGAGAAGAAGCCTCAATCCAAATTTGAAGTCATGTGTATTAACGAGTGCCATAGTCCTTCCAAATGTGACCGCCATGGATGTCCTCACATATAAGGATCCCACTTCTGACGCCAATTCCACCTGACACACAAGTGTCCCTCATCTTACCTTGTGCTTCTCCCATCTCCAGAGCCAAAGGACCAGGGGTCAACTGTTCGAGGGGTACTTCACAACCGGGCAAACATATGATGGCCTCACTGCTAAGGACCCACTTCTGACACAGTTAATGATCCCACTTCTGACCCCAAGTGTCACAAAACCCAAACAGAAGAAGCCTCAATCCAAATTTGAAGTCATGTTTATTGCTGAAAGCCATAGTCCTTCCAAATGTGACCGTCATGGATGTCCTCACATATAAGGATCCCACTTCTGATGCCAATTCCACCTGACACACAAGTGTCCCTAATCTTACCTTGTGCTTCTCCCATCTCCAGAGTCAAAGGACCAGGGGTCAACTGTCCTAGGGGTACTTCACAACTGGGCAAACATCTGATGGCCTCACTGCTAAGGACCCACTTCTGACACAGTTAATCATCCCACTTCTGACCCTAAGTGTCACAAAACCCAAAGAGAAGAAGCCTCAATCCAAAGTTGAAGTCATGTGAATTGAAGAGTGCCATAGTCATTCCAAATGTGACCGTTATGGATGTCCTCACATATAAGGATCCCACTTCTGACGCCAATCCCACCTGACACACAAGTGTCCCTCATCTTACCTTGTGCTTCTCCCATCTCCAGAGTCAAAGGACCAGGGGTCAACTGTCCTAGGGGTACTTCACAACTGGGCAAACATCTGATGGCCTCACTGCTAAGGACCCACTTCTGACACAGTTAATCATCCCACTTCTGACCCTAAGTGTCACAAAACCCAAAGAGAAGAAGCCTCAATCCAAAGTTGAAGTCATGTGAATTGAAGAGTGCCATAGTCATTCCAAATGTGACCGTTATGGATGTCCTCACATATAAGGATCCCACTTCTGATGCCAATTCCACCTGACACACAAGTGTCCCTAATCTTACCTTGTGCATCTCCCATCTCCAGAGTCAAAGGACCAGGGGTCAACTGTCCGAGGGGTACTTCACAAGAGGGCAAACATATGATGGCCTCACTACTAAGGACCCACTTCTGACACCATTTGGCACAAAACCCAAAGAGAAGAAGCCTCAATCCAAAGTGGAAGTCATGTGTATTAACGAGTGCCATAGTCCTTCCAAATGTGACCAGCATGGATGTCCTCACATATAAGGATCCCACTTCTGACGCCAATCCCACCTGACACACAAGTGTTCCTCATCTTACCTTGTGCTTCTCCCATCTCCAGAGTCAAAGGACCAGGGGTCAACTGTCCTAGGGGTACTTCACAACTGGGCAAACATCTGATGGCCTCACTCCTAAGGACCCACTTCTGACACAGTTAATCATCCCACTTCTGACCCTAAGTGTCACAAAACCCAAAGAGAAGAAGCCTCAATCCAAAGTTGAAGTCATGTGAATTGAAGAGTGCCATAGTCATTCCAAATGTGACCGTTATGGATGTCCTCACATATAAGGATCCCACTTCTGATGCCAATTCCACCTGACACACAAGTGTCCCTAATCTTACCTTGTGCACCTCCCATCTCCAGAGTCAAAGGACCAGGGGTCAACTGTCCGAGGGGTACTTCACAACCGGGCAAACATATGATGGCCTCACTTCTAAAGACCCACTTCTGACACAGTTAATCATCCCACTTCTGACCCCAAGTGTCACAAAACCCAAAGAAAACAAGCCTCAATCCAAATTTGAAGTCATGTTTATTGCTGAAAGCCATAGTCATTCCAAATGTGACCGTCATGGATGTCCTCACATGTAAGGATCCCACTTCTGATGCCAATTCCACCTGACACACAAGTGTCCCTAATCTTACCTTATGCTTTTCCCATCTCCAGAGTCAAAGGACCAGGGGTCAATTGTCCTAGTTGTACTTCACAACTGGGCAAACGCCTGACGGCCTCACTGCTAAGGACCCACTTCTGACACCATTTGGCACAGAACTCTAGAGGGAGTACCCACAACTCGGATTGGAAACTCAATCCAAATTTGAAGTCATGTGTATTAACGAGTGCCATAGTCCTTCCAAATGTGACCATCATGGATGTCCTCACATATAAGGGTCCCACTTCTGACGCCAATTCCACCTGACACACAGGTGTCCCTCATCTTACCTTGTGCTTCTCCCATCTCCAGAGTAGAATGACCAAGGGTCAACTGTCCTAGGTGTACTTCACAACTGGGCAAACGCCTGACAGCCTCACTGCTAAGGACCCACTTCTGACACCATTTGGCACTGAACTCTAGAGGGAGTACCCACAACTTGGATTTGAAACTGAAAATAATGGGGAGACCCAATGTCCCAGACAAGCCTACCTTGTGCCTTGTGCTGCACATGGAACACTGCCGCAGAAATCTGAGAGAGGCACCCTCAATTTGGATGGCTCTACTGGGTGGAAGCACAGGTGCCCCCATTGCTACTATGAGCCCCACTAATCTCCAGGTTACCCTCAACGAGGTTACTAATTGATTGAGCCATACACGTACCCATCCCCACAGCCAAAGGACCAGGGGTCAACTGTCCTAGGTGTACTTCACAACTGGGCAAACATCTTATGGCCTCACTGCTAGGGACCCACTTCTGACACCATTTGGCACAAAACCCAAAGAGAAGAAGCCTCAATCCAAAGTTGAAGTCATGTGTATTAACGAGTGCCATAGTCCTTCCAAATGTGACCAGCATGGATGTCCTCACATATAAGGATCCCACTTCTGACGCCAATCCCACCTGACACACAAGTGTCCCTCATCTTACCTTGTGCTTCTCCCATCTCCAGAGCCAAAGGACCAGGGGTCAACTGTCCGAGGGGTACTTCACAACCGGGCAAACATATGATGGCCTCACTGCTAAGGACCCACTTCTGACACAGTTAATGATCCCACTTCTGACCCCAATTGTCACAAAACCCAAACAGAAGAAGCCTCAATCCAAATTTGAAGTCATGTTTATTGCTGAAAGCCATAGTCCTTCCAAATGTGACCGTCATTGATGTCCTCACATATAAGGATCCCACTTCTGATGCCAATTCCACCTGACACACAAATGTCCCTAATCTTACCTTGTGCACCTCCCATCTCCAGAGTCAAAGGACCAGGGGTCAACGGTCCTAGGTGTACTTTACAACTGGGCAAACATCTTATGGCCTCACTGCTAAGGACCCACTTCTGACACCATTTGGCACAAAACCCAAAGAGAAGAAGCCTCAATCCAAAGTGGAAGTCATGTGTATTAACGAGTGCCATCGTCCTTCCAAATGTGACCAGCATGGATGTCCTCACATATAAGGATCCCACTTCTGACGCCAATCCCACCTGACACACAAGTGTCCCTCATCTTACCTTGTGCTTCTCCCATCTCCAGAGTCAAAGGACCAGGGGTCAACTGTCCTAGGGGTACTTCACAACTGGGCAAACATCTGATGGCCTCACTGCTAAGGACCCACTTCTGACACAGTTAATCATCCCACTTCTGACCCTAAGTGTCAGAAAACCCAAAGAGAAGAAGCCTCAATCCAAAGTTGAAGTCATGTGAATTGAAGAGTGCCATAGTCATTCCAAATGTGACCGTCATTGATGTCCTCACATATAAGGATCCCACTTCTCATGCCAACTCCACCTGACACACAAGTGTCCCTAATCTTACCTTGTGCACCTCCCATCTCCAGACTCAAAGGACCAGGGGTCAACTGTCCTAGGGGTACTTCACAACTGGGCAAACGTCTGATGGCCTCACTACTAAGGACCCACTTCTGACACAGTTAATCATCCCACTTCTGACCCCAAATGTCACAAAACCCAAAGAGAAGAAGCCTCAATCCAAATTTGAAGTCATGTGTATTGCTGAGAGCCGTAGTCATTCCAAATGTTGTCCTCACATATAAGGATCCCACTTCTGATGCCAATCCCACCTGGCACACAAGTGTCCCTCATCTTACCTTGTGCTTCTCCCATCTCCAGAGTCAAAGGACCAGGGGTCAACTGTCCTAGGGGTACTTCACAACTGGGCAAACATCTTATGGCCTCACTGCTAAGGACCCACTTCTGACACAGGTAATCATCCCACTTCTGACCCCAAGTGTCACAAAACCCAAAGAGAAGAAGCCTCAATCCAAATTTGAAGTCATGTGTATTGACGAGTGCCATAGTCCTTCCAAATGTGACCATCATGGATGTCCTCACATGTAAGGATCCCACTTCTGACGCCAATTCCACCTGACACAAAAGTGTCCCTAATCTTACCTTGTGCACCTCCCATCTCCAGACTCAAAGGACCAGGGGTCAACTGTCCTAGGGGTACTTCACAACTGGGCAAATGTCTGATGGCCTCACTACTAAGGACCCACTTCTGACACAGTTAATCATCCCACTTCTGACCCCAAATGTCACAAAAACCAAAGAGAAGAAGCCTCAATCCAAATTTGAAGTCATGTGTATTGCTGAGAGCCGTAGTCATTCCAAATGGTGTCCTCACATATAAGGATCCCACTTCTGACGCCAATTCCAGCTGACACAAAAGTGTCCCTAATCTTACCTTGTGCACCTCCCATCTCCAGACTCAAAGGACCAGGGGTCAACTGTCCTAGGGGTACTTCACAACTGGGCAAACGTCTGACGGCCTCACTACTAAGGACCCACTTCTGACACAGTTAATCATCCCACTTCTGACCCCAAATGTCACAAAACCCAAAGAGAAGAAGCCTCAATCCAAATTTGAAGTCATGTTTATTGCTGAGAGCCGTAGTCATTCCAAATGGTGTCCTCACATATAAGGATCCCACTTCTGACGCCAATTCCAGCTGACACAAAAGTGTCCCTAATCTTACCTTGTGCACCTCCCATCTCCAGACTCAAAGGACCAGGGGTCAACTGTCCTAGGGGTACTTCACAACTGGGCAAACGTCTGACGGCCTCACTGCTAAGGACCCACTTCTGACACCATTTGGCACAGAACTCCCATAACTCGGATTTGAAACTTAAAACAATGGGGAGACCCAATGTCCCAGACAAGCCTACATTGTGCCTTACCACTCCCTGTCCAGGATCAATTGCACACTGCCGCAGAAGTCTGAGAGAGGCACCCTCAGTTTGGATGGGTCTACTGGGTGGAAGCACAGGTGCCCCCATTGCTACTCTGAGCCCCACCAATCTCCAGGTTACCCTCAACGAGGTTACTAATTGATTGAGCCATGCTCGTTCATGTACCACCAATCATAAATCGGGTCCCTATTTCCAGGGTGGTCACAGCATGGAGGACCACAGAGCTACTAGAGATTTGGTAGGCATATTGGATATGCAACAGTCACAATACCAGACCACTGCAGTTGGCACCCCAAAGGTAGGAGTACCGCAAATGCCCTACCAAACTGATCGAACAGTACTGTTTGGTGGGCTGCATAGGCACTGGCTGCGCTTACCAGCTGCTAGCAGCCAGGAAGAGTGGCAGCGCACCTCAGGCAGCAACTCAAACTCCAAACGCTGTGACAGAAGCACGCTGACAAGCGACAACGGCGCCCCTGCCCTATGTGTGCGTGCTCACCCCTCCACCCGAAATGCCACGGCAGCACCCCTCAGCGATGAGCGAAGACGCGGATCACGCACCATGCTAGGCTAATAGCCACGATATGCCGCCGCCGAAGTCACGTCCGATCGCGGCTCAGCTCCGTGATCACCGCTGATAGCTGTGGGGGGCACGGCGGCGGGGGAAGATGAGTCGGAGATGTCAGAATACATGTCGGCCAGAACACAGCCGCTGGAGCGTGCAATCATCCAAAGCTATCAACAAACTTTTCTATATTTTTCTATATCATCCAATTTATACACAGGAAGTGAACAAGTGATCAGTAACTGCTAAGAAACAGCAAATCGGTAGTTGCTTCTTCCTACTCCTTTTCAGACATGTTCAGTTATGAAATAATAATAATAATAACAATAATACATTTTATTTATAAGGCGCCTTTCTGGGCACTCAACGACACCGTACAAAATCACAACAATAAAATCAAATTGGATAAAAAAAACAACAACAACAACAAAGAGAAAAGAAAAGATGATTACAATGAATAAGCAGTCAGGAATAGGTGTGTTTTTTAAAGCGTAAACATGTGATTTATTTCAATCTAACTTAAAGGGGAACATTATCACCAGACCTATGTAAGCGTCAATATATACCTTGATGTTGCAGAAAAAAGACCATATATTTTTTTAACCGATTTCCGAACTCTAAATGGGTGAATTTTGGCGAATTAAACGCCTTTCTAATATTCGCTCTCGGAGCGATGACGTCACAACGTGTCGTCACATCGGGAAGCAATCCGCCATTTTCTCAAACACCGAGTCAAATCAGCTCTGTTATTTTCCGTTTTTTCGACTGTTTTCCGTACCTTGGAGACATCATGCCTCGTCGGTGTGTTGTCGGAGGGTGTAACAACACGAACAGGGACGGATTCAAGTTGCACCAGTGGCCCAAAGATGCGAAAGTGGCAAGAAATTGGACGTTTGTTCCGCACACTTTACCGACGAAAGCTATGCTACGACAGAGATGGCAAGAATGTGTGGATATCCTGCGACACTCAAAGCAGATGCATTTCCAACGATAAAGTCAAAGAAATCTGCCGCCAGACCCCCATTGAATCTGCCGGAGTGTGTGAGCAATTCAGGGACAAAGGACCTCAGTAGCACGGCAAGCAATGGCGGCAGTTTGTTCCCGCAGACGAGCGAGCTGAACCCACTGGATGTCTTGGCTCACACCGTCCCTTATGCCACCGAAGATGATCAAGAGAAGAATATCGACCCTAGCTTCCCTGGCCTGCTGACATCAACTCCAAAACTGGACAGATCAGCTTTCAGGAAAAGAGAGCGGATGAGGGTATGTCTACAGAATATATTGATTGATGAAAACTTTATTCATTACTCGCGGTTTTACGTAAATTATTATACATAAACTGTGTTTACCAATAATTTAGCTTAAAAACATTTATTTTTTTCAATCATTCGAGTACATTCGGGTAGTCTTGTGTAATGCAGTATTTTGTGTCTATTTAGGTATGGTTAACCTGAGTGCTGAAATCTTGGAAAAATATATGTTCTTAGCGCGCCTGAAATGGGCTGTCTGCACTCTCAAAGTGCATGTTGTTGCCAAATGTATTTCATATGCTGTAAACGTACTTCATAGTTGTTAGTAATTATCTTATCAGACAGTGTTAAGCCGCTGAAATCCGAGTCTGAATCCGAGCTAATGTCGCTATACCTTGCTGTTTGTTTGTATTGGCATCACTATGTGACGTCACAGGAAAATGGACGGGTGTATATAACGATGGCTAAAATCAGGCACTTTGAAGCTTTTTTTAGGGATATTGCGTGATGGGTAAAATTTTGAAAAAAACTTCGAAAAATAAAATAAGCCACTGGGAACTGATTTTTAATGGTTTTAACCCTTCTGAAATTGTGATAATGTTCCCCTTTAAGAACCACTGCTATATGATTTGAGATAACTTACCGGTAATCATGTAAAGACACAAAGTCATACTTGCCAACCTTGAGACCTAAGATTTCGGGAGGTGGGTGGTGCGGGGGGTGGTTGGGAGCGTGGTTAAGAGGGGAGGAGTATATTTACAGCTAGGATTCACCAAGTCAAGTATTTCATATATATATATATATATATATATATATATATATACATATATATATATATATATATATATATAAGAAATACTAAATCAATTATTTCATACATATATATATATATATATATATATATATATATATAAGAAATACTAAATCAATTATTTCATACATATATATATATATATATATATATATATATATATATATATATATATATATATATATATATATATATATATATATATATATATGTATATATATATATTATTATTATATCAATTATTTCATACACATATATATATATATATATATATATATATATATATATATATATATATAACAAAGAAATACTTGAATTTCAGTGTTCATTTATTTACACATATACACACACATAACACTCATCTACTCATTGTTGAGTTAAGGGTTGAATTGTCCATCCTTGTTCTATTTGTCACTATTTTTCTAACCATGCTGACCACCCTCTCTGATGATGCATTGCTGTGTGGCACACAAAAAGTGCTTTCATCAAATGCACTAGATGGCAGTATTGTCCTGTTTAAGAGTGTCACAACATTGCTGTTTACGGCAGACGAACTGCTTTACGGTAGACAAAACGTGACTGCTGTTGTTGTGTGTTGTTGCCGCGCTGGGAGGATGTTAATGAAACTGCCTAACAATAAACCCACATAAGAAGCCAAGAACTCACTCTCGATCATTCTACAGTTATAACATGATTGAGCAGGTACGCTGTTTATATTGTGTGCCTGAATTTCGGGAGATTTTCGGGAGAAAATTTGTCCCGGGAGGTTTTCGGGAGAGGCGCTGAATTTCGGGAGTCTCCCGGAAAATCCGGGAGGGGTGGCGAGTATGCACAAAGTTATCAACAACGAGATTGATTATTCAAAAATAATTGTAAATATTGAAAGATGCCATCAATCCCGCGTGGGTGCTCGACATTGTCCGCCCTGAAGCACCCACGGGATCGCCGCCTATGTTCCCGGGTCCACTTTGACGACAAAGTGTTGGGATGTGTCACTCGGGTGCAAATGGGGATGTTGTTTGGATGCTTGGTGGCTCTGTTTGTGCTGGAGAAACGGTGTAAACATCATGCATGTGAAGACACTTGGAGAAGAACAAATCTATTTTGAGGCCTGAAAGCTTGGAATCCTCAACACACACACTTGCACAGCCAGACACACACTTTTGCCCTTGTGACCAAGTGGAGACCAGAGAGACATTGACATGACCCAGATAATAGGCCCAAAGTCTTGCCTCCACAATTTGATCAATTTGCAGTTTCCTCACAATCGCAGGCACTGTGCTGTCCCCTGCAGCTACCACGGAAGTCCCCCCCCCCCCGCCGCCGTTACGCCACCTCAGTCACCCGGCCGGCCATGCGGAGCCATCAGCGGCTCGCCACACAACACGATGCTTTGCCTTTCTCCCCTTTTCCCCCCAAATCACCACTAAGCCCGCCTGATGCCTGCTGCTGGGACACAATCGCGCTCCTGCTCCTGTCATCTCCGAGCAAAGCGCAAGGCGGGAAGGAAAAAAAAAAAAAAAAACGCTGACAGTTTGTCTTGTACCATATGCCACGTGGCAGTAAAGCCTAACTGATACAGCTGGGCCACAGCCAAGGGCTCGCTCTCTCTCTCTCTCTCTCTCTCTCGCTCCTCTTTCTTCATCTATTCTATGTTCTTCTTCCGTGCCTGTGTCTTGGGCGGAAATGTGAAACCAAATCACTGTCTGGCCCTCAGCAGTCAGGATTTACTGTCTGGGCCCGGCCAGCGCAGAGAGCTGCTTTGATGGTTATTTGTGCAATATTTTAGCCGGCGAGGTGACCATTGAGAGCTGCAAGAGCTTCTCCACAGCTCCTGTGAGACTTGCCACGCTGGAGAGACTCCTAAGCTCCATTTCCTACTGAGTTGTGTAGTTTAGTACATTTTTTGGGGGGAGAAAACGGTTGGAAAGTCGCGAAAGAAATTTCATAACATTCTTGTGTCGGGTTACCAACCAATGATACAATATGGTAAAACACTGCAGGTTATGAAATATTCCTCATGGTAACACAATACAGTGCACAGCATCGGAGAAAGACGTTAAAGGGGAACATTATCACCAGACCTATGTAAGCGTCAATATATACCTTGATGTTGCAGAAAAAAGACCATATATTTTTTTAACCGATTTCCGAACTCTAAATGGGTGAATTTTGGCGAATTAAACGCCTTTCTATTATTCGCTCTCAGAGCAATCCGCCATTTTCTCACTTTAGTCGGTGTGTTGTCGGAGGGTGTAACAACACGAACACGGACGGATTCAAGTTGCACCAGTGACCCAAAGATGCGAAAGTGGCAAGAAATTGGACGGAATTTGTTCAAAATACGAGGCTGTGGGGAAAGCCGACGAAATGGTCAGTCGTTTGTTCCGCACACTTTACCGACGAAAGCTATGCTACGACAGAGATGGCAAGAATGTGTGAATATCCTGCGACACTCAAAGCAGATGCATTTCCAACGATAAAGTCAAAGAAATCTGCCGCCAGACCCCCATTGAATCTGCCGGAGTGTGTGAGCTATTCAGGGACAAAGGACCTCGGTAACACGGCAAGGAATGGCGGCAGTTTGTTCCCGCAGACGAGCGAGCTAAACCCCCTAGATGTCTTGGCTCACACCGTCCCTTATGCCACCGAAGATGATCAAGAGAAGAATATCGACCCTAGTTTCTCTGGCCTGCTGACATCAACTCCAAAACTGGACGGATCAGCTTTCAGGAAAAGAGAGCGGATGAGGGTATGTCTACAGAATATATTAATTGATGAAAACTTTAATCATTACTCGCGGTTTTACGTAAATTATTATACATAAACTGTGTTTACCAATAATTTAGCTTAAAAACATTAATTTTTTTCAATCATTCGAGTACATTCGGGTAGTCTTGTGTAATGCAGTATTTTGTGTCTATTTAGGTATGGTTAACCACGTTGTGACGTCACATCGGGAAGCAATGCGCCATTTTCTCACTTTCGTCGGTGTGTTGTCGGAGGGTGTAACAACACGAACAGGGACGGATTCAAGTTGCACCAGTGGCCCAAAGATGCGAAAGTGGCAAGAAATTGGACGAAATTTGTTCAAAATACGAGGCTGTGGGGAAAGCCGACGAAATGCTCAGTCGTTTGTTCCGCACACTTTACCGATGAAAGTTATGCTACGACAGAGATGGCAAGAATGTGTGGATATCCTGCGACACTCAAAGCAGATGCTGACATCAACTCCAAAACTGGACACATCAGCTTTCAGGAAAAGAGAGCGGATGAGGGTATGTCTACAGAATATATTAATTTATGAAAACGTTATTCATTACTCGCGGTTTTACATAATTATTATACATAAACTGTGTTTACCAATAATTTAGCTTAAAAACTTTTTTTTTTTTTCAATCATTCGAGTACATTCGGGTAGTCTTGTGTAATGCAGTATTTTGTGTCTATTTAGGTATGGTTAACCTGAGTGCTGAAATCGTGGAAAAATATATGTTCTTAGCGCGCCTGAAATGGGCTGTCTGCACTCTCAAAGTGCATGTTGTTGCCAAATGTATTTCATATGCTGTAAACCTAGTTCATAGTTGTTAGTTTCCTTTAATGCCAAACAAACACATACCAATCGTTGGTTAGAAGGCGATCGCCGAATTCGTCCTCGCTTTCTCCCGTGTCGCTGGCTGTCGTGTCGTTTTCGTCGGTTTCGCTTGCATACGGTTCAAACCGATATGGCTCAATAGCTTCAGTTTCTTCTTCAATTTCGTTTTCGCTACCTGCCTCCACACTACAACCATCCGTTTCAATACATGTGTAATCTGTTGAATCGCTTAAGCCGCTGAAATCCGAGTCTGAATCCGAGCTAATGTCGCTATAGCTTGCTGTTCTATCCGCCATGTTTGTTTGTATTGGCATCACTGTGTGACGTCACAGGAAAATGGACGTGTGTTTATAACGATGGTTAAAATCAGGCACTTTGAAGCTTTTTTTAGGGATATTGCGTGATGGGTAAAATTTTGAAAAAAAACTTTGAAAAATAAAATAAGCCACTGGGAACTGATTTTTAATGGTTTTAACCCTTCTGAAATTGTGATAATGTTCCCCTTTAAATTCTTCTGAGGAGCTCAGTGATTTCCAGCGCGGAACTGTCACAGGATGCCACCTTTGCAACAAATTTAGTCGTGAAATGTCCTCGCTCCTAAATATTCCTAAGTCAACTGTCGGCTTCATTATAAGAAAATGGAAGAGTTTGGGAACAACAGCAACTCAGCCACGAAGTGGTAGGCCACGTAAACTGACAGAGAGGGGTCAGTGGAGGAATTATGGTGTGGGGTTGTTTTTCAGGAGTTGAGCTTGGCCCCTTAAAGGCCTACTGAAATGATTTTTTTTTTTTTTAAACGGGGATAGCAGATCCATTCTATGTGTCATACTTGATCATTTCGCGATATTGCCTTATTTATAAAGGATTTAGTATAGAACGACGACGATAAAGTTCGCAACTTTTGGTCGCTGATAAAAAAAGCCTTGCCTGTACCGGAAGTAGCGTGACGTCACAAGTTGAAAGTCTCCTCACATTTCCCCATTGTTTACACCAGCAGCGAGAGCGATTGGGACCGAGAAAGCGACGATTACCTCATTAATTTGAGCCAGGATAAAAGATTCGTGGATGAGGAACGTGAGAGTGAAGGACTAGAGTGCAGTGCAGGACGCATCTTTTGTCGCTCTGACCGTAACTTAGGTACAAGGCCTCATTGGATTCCACACTCTCTCCTTTTTCTATTGTGGATCACGGATTTGTATTTTAAACCACCTCGGATACTATATCCTCTTCAAAATGAGAGTCGAGAACGCGAAATGGACATTCACAGTGACTTTTATCTCCACGACAATACATCGGTGAAGCACTTTAGCTACGGAGCTAACGTGATAGCATCGGGCTTAACTGCAGATAGAAACAAAATAAATAAACCTCTGACTGGAAGGATAGACAGAAAATCAACAATACTATTAAACCATGGACCTGTAACTACACGGTTAATGCTTTCTAGCCTGGCGAAGCTTAACAATGCTGTTGCTAACGACGCCATTGAAGCTACCTTAGCTACAGACCTCGACAGAGCTATGCTAAAAACATTAGCTCTCCACCTACGCCAGCTCTCATCTGCTCATCAACACCGAAGCTCACCTGCGTTCCAGCGATCGACGGAGCGACGAAGGACTTCACCCGATCATCGATGCGGTCGGCGGCTAGCGTCGGATAGCGCGTCTGCTATCCAAGTCAAAGTCCTCCTGGTTGTGTTGCTGTAGCCAGACGCTAATACACCGATCGCATCTACAGGTTTCTTCTTTGCAGTCTCCATTGTTCATTAAACAAATTGCAAAAGATTCACCAACACAGATGTCCAGAATACTGTGGAATTTAGCGATGAAAAAAGACGATTTAAGCTGGCGACCGACCTATTCCAAAATGTCTGATTCAATTATTGACGTCACGTGCATACGTCATCATACATAGATGTTTTCAACCGGAAGTTTCCCGGGAAATTTAAAATTGCACTTTATAAGTTAACCCGGCCGTATTGGCATGTGTTGCAATGTTAAGATTTCATCATTGATATATAAACTATCAGACTGCGTGGTCGGTAGTAATGGCTTTCAGTAGGCCTTTAAGTTCCAGTGAAATGAACTTTGAATGCTCCAGGATACCAAAACATTTTTGACAATTCCATGCTCCCAGTGCACAAAGCAAGGTCCATAAAGACATGGATGACAGAGTCTGATGTCGATGAAATTGACTGGCCTGCACAGAGTCCTGACCTGAACCGGATAGAACACCTCTGGGATGAATTAGAACGCAGACTGAGAGCCAGGCCTTCTCGACCAACATCAGCGTGTGACCTCACCAATGCGCTTTTGGAAGAATGGTGGAAAATTCCTATGAACACACTCCGCAACCTTGTGGACAGCCTTCCCAGAAGAGTTGAAGAATAGCTGCAAAAGGTGTACCGACGTCATATTTAACCCTATGGGTTAGGAATGGGATGGCACTTCAAGTTCCATTGCCAAATACTTTTGGCAATATAGATTATGTTTAGTGACTAACAATTAAAGCCAATAAGTACTGTCTGGTTCTACTCTGATATTACTTGTGTTAACATTGTTGAATATTGTGATCGGTACTAAAACTTTTATGGTACCAATTTTTGGTATTCTTCTATTGCAGCACCAACTAGAGTGGTACATCATACAAATAGACACAGTGGAACCGCGGAATGCAAATACCAAGCATGACAGAGATTTTAACGTCCTGCCAACACACCCAGCAAAGGAAACCAACTACACCGCTCCAGACCACGCTGCGTCAAACTTAATCCAGCCGTGAAAGTGAGGTGAAAGATAACAAAAGTAACACAAACAGCACCGCTAAGGTAAGTGTGGCCTTCCCTGTGCTGGGAAAAAAAAAAAAAAACACCACCAGGTTGGAATGTACCGGTAAGCAAACTATCTTGTTGCTTTTGCATGTAATCGTGCAAAGTGAAGCAAATTTGCTCGCCGGTGGTGTTTTTAACCTCGCCGATATTTGATAATCATTTTTTTTCACGGAGTCACACACCCTCGAGGGCATACTTGCCAACCTTGAGACCTCCAATTTCGGGAGGTGGGGGGTGGGGGCGTGGTCGGGGGCGTGGTTAAGAGGGGAGGAGTATATTGACAGCTAGAATTCACCAAGTCAAATATTTCATACATATTATATATATATCTACATTCTGAAAATATGCAAACAAAACTGTGTTTAGATAATTGATACTTCAAACTTGCATAAATAAATATTAAGGAATATAACATAACTTGGCTTCTGAGAGTTTCAAAATGTAATGAATAAAATGCTAAAGTTGTTGATAAACAAGCAATTATTTTAATAATTAAATATGGTCATTTTAAATAAATTATTATGATAATTTAAAATCAATTATTTCAAATATGTTTATTTTAATGTATAATTCTATGGCTGGATGTAATAAGGAGTCACGAAAAAATACAAATACAAATACAATTAATTTTGATGATTTTAGCAAAATATAGTAAAAATGTATTTAGTTGTTTGTTTTTTTTAATTAATAAATATATTTATTTAAACATAATATTACAATTTATCTCTAGTCTGGATGATTTAGTTCTTGTCACCCTGTTGTCCTCCCGTCATGAAAAAAGGCTGTCCTCACTCAGGTCCGCATGGAGCTGGAGGGGGCGTGGCTTCCAGCTCCGGTTGAAAATCGGGAGATTTTCGGGAGAATATTTGTCCCGGGAGTTTCTTCGGGAGAGGCGCTGAATTTCGGGAGTCTCCCGGAAAATTCGGGAGGGTTGGCAAGTATGCTCGAGGGCCAACAGCAGATTTCATGCACTGCAAAAACTGAAATCTAAGTAAGATGAAATATCTCAAATAAAGGTGATATTTGCTTATTTTCTGTCTGATAAGATAATTCTTCTCACTAAGCAGATTTTATGTTAGAGTGTTTTACTTGTTTTAAGTGTTTTGGTCCTAAATGATCTCAGTAAGATATTACAGCTTGTTGCTGAGATTTTATGACCTATATTGAGTAAAACATGCTTGAAACTAGAATATCAACTGATGCAAAGCTGTGTCATCAACACTCACAAGTATAAAACTACTTTTTTAAAGTAATAATTCCCTACTTCAAGTATGAAAAAAAAATCATGATGTATGCATATCATTATGTCAAGATAATGGCACTAGCACTTACTTAATTTAAGAATATTTTTCAACATATTGAGCAAAACAGTCTCTTTTTTTATACCGAGAAAAATGCACTTGTTATTAGTGAGAATATACTTATTTTAAGGTATTTTGGGTTCATTAATGTTAATTTGACTTGTTTTGGAAAGTCTCGACAAGCCAAATGTTCTTGTTCTATTGGCAGATAATTTTGCTTAGTTAAAAAAAACAAAAAACTAATTTTTGTATTTTTTTTCTTGTTTTTGAACACTGACTTTTTGCAGTGTGAAGCCAAATGTGTTTGTTTTTTTCAGCAGGCACGAGTGATAAGGGAAAATGTGTTTAGAGAACCAT
Organism: Nerophis lumbriciformis; assembly: GCF_033978685.3. Lineage (NCBI taxonomy): Eukaryota > Metazoa > Chordata > Actinopteri > Syngnathiformes > Syngnathidae > Nerophis > Nerophis lumbriciformis. The sequence continues at coordinate 12,505,564 of NC_084579.2, read as the reverse complement.
GCAAGAAACTTTCAGTATCATCGTTATTAAAGTATGACTACGTCTATTGTGCGGAAGTAGGGGAGAAATGTGGAATAATGATGCCTGAGGACAGGCAATAAATAACACAATCATCTGATTTGGGTTTTGTCAACGTCAAGCACAAACATTTGAACTGAGGGAGTGTAGTGTTTAGAGTCCGTTGCTCCATTAGCAGCGTTATCTCGGATCTTAAAACACTTTAAAGCTTCTTTGGTCAAAACCACAACTAGCACTGCTGATAAAAAAAAAAAAAAGATGATAAAAACATCATCACATTAAACTATCAACATTGACTATAACTTGACAACAGCCGCAATCAGTACTTGCTTATTATCATAATATTAGGAATTACACTAAGTATGACACTTTTACGCCATGAAATTACAACTTCACTCTTTTTTTTTTTTAGAGATGTCCGATAATGGCTTTTTTGCCGACATTCCGATATTGTCCAACTCTTAATTACCGATTCCGATATCAACCGATACCGTTTTATACAGTTGTGGAATTAACACATTATTATGCCTAATTTTGTTGTGATGCATTGAACAATGTAACAAGGTTTTCCAAAATAAATCAACTCAAGTTATGGAAAAAAATGCCAACATGGCACTGCCATATTTATTATTGAAATCACAAAGTGCATTATTTTTTTTTAACATGCCTCAAAACAGCAGCTCGGAATTTGAGACATGTTCTCCCTCAGAGAGCATGAGGAGGTTGAGGTGGGCGGGGTTGAGGTTGGGGGGTAGAGGGTAGCGGGGGGTGTATATTGTAGCGTCCCGGAAGAGTTAGTGCTGCAAGGGGTTCTGGGTATTTGTTCTGTTGTGTTTATGTTGTGTTACGGTGCGGATGTTTTCCCGAAATATGTTTGTCATTCTTGTTTGGTGTGGGTTCACGGTGTGGCGCATATTTGTAACAGTGTGAAAGTTGCTTATACGGCCACCCTCAGTGTGACCTGTATGGCTGTTGACCAAATATGCTTTGCATTCACTTGTGTGTGTGAAAAGCCGTAGATATTATGTGATTGGGCCGGCACGCAAAGGTTTATTGGCGCTTCTCCCTACGTTCCTAAAAAGTCATAAATTTTACTTTTTGAAACCGATAATTTTGAAACAGATACCGATAATTTCCGATATTACATTTTAAAGCATTTATCGGCCGATAATATCGGACTGCCGATATTATCTCTTCCAGGCTACATTATACACCCCCGCTACCAAACCCCGCCCACATCAACCGACGCACGGAGGGGGGGGGGGTTTGATGTGTGGGGGAGCAGGGTTGGGGTGGGGGTGGGGTTTGGTGGTAGCAGGGGTGTATAATGTAGCCCGGAAGAGTCAGGGCTGCATGGGATTCTGGGTATTTGTTCTATTGGGTTTATGTTGTGTTAAGGTGCAGATGTTCTCCCAAAATGTGTTTGTCATTCTTGTTTGGTTTTGGTTCAAAGTGTGGCGCATTATTAGTAAGAATGTTAAAGTTATTTTATATGGCCACCGTCAGTGTAACCTGTGTAGCTGTTGACCAAGTATGCGTTGCTGTCACTTACGTGTGCAAGTAGAAAATGCATACAACAAAAGATTGTAGAGGGCACTGAATGGTGTACCATCATGGCATGCCCTTATTATTAATGTAAGGGTGAAAATCGAAGAATATTAATCCCGGGAGTTTTCTGCGAGAGGCACTGAAATCCAGAAATCTCCCGGGAAAATTGGGAGGGTCAGCAAGTATGCAGCTGAGCCGCATCAGAGTGATCAAAGAGCCGCATGCGGCTCCGGAGCCGCGGGTTGCCGACCCCTGGTCTAGACTAAATAGCTCTCTGATTAGTGCCCGGGCAACAGGTGAGTGTCCCGAACAGTAACCAGAGGCAGGTGAATGTAGTCTGCCGTCATGGCAACTGAAACACACAAACTCAAAGGGTGCTGAAAACACAAGTGACATGAAAACGTAAACAGACTATGATCCGGGCAGCGGATCATAATAGAATAGAATAGAATAGAATAGAATAGAAAGTACTTTATTGATCCCTGGGGGAAATTCAGCACCGCAGTTCGCTCACAATAGACAATAATAATAATAAATAATATAATATATAATATATAAATATATTCTACATATACTCTACATTTAAGTGCATTCAAGGAACAAATGCATTATATATATATATATATAACACTTACATAAGGACAGTGTTGGGTTAGATACTGAAAACCAGTAACTAGTTACAGTTACTAGTTACTTTATTTCAAAAGTAACTCAGTTACTAACTCAGTTACTTAAACCAAAAAGTAATGCGTTACTGTGAAAAGTAACTATTTAGTTACTTATATATATATATATATTTTTTTTTTTTTTTTAAGGCCCCATTTAATGCCCTTTTAGCCTTCATTTTAGTACTGTTATTGCACTGGAGAATAATACAATCTGTTGATCAACTTGACATGCATTTGCATCACTGAACTCTGCTAAGCAATGTGCTCTACATACAACACACAAAGACAAAGATATGTTTTAAAGGGCCAATTTGTTTCAGACCAGAACAAATTGACAAAACTATTTTAAATAGCTGCAACTTAACATACATAAGTAACAAACAGCATAATAACAACATAGCTGTAAAACAAGAAAGGCACACACTACATACATGAAGCCTAACCAGGCGTTTTCTCAAGGAATTCTGAAATAAAATCATGTCTGAAGCCCAGAACACTCTACACATTTCCCCACTTAGTTTAGAGAAAAGGAAATATTAGCCTGGCCCACTAGTATCCCTCTTTAGGTTTGTGAACTTTATAGTCTAAACATTTAGAGTGATGTGATAATCAAACACTCTAAAAGTTTAAAATGAAAGAGTATATAAGAGAATTGACAGAGTGTGTGTACCTTCAGTGTGCAGTGCCTCATTAAAATCCAGCCGCTGTTGGAGGTGGAGGTGAAGTGTGTGTCTCTTTACTAGCTTCGTCGAAGCATGTTGTTTTTGTCGCTGTTTCAGCATATTTGAAACTTACATTCAACTAAAATGTTCTTTTCTTTGTGGTCGATAAAAGAAACGTAATGAAAATATCTCCATTTTAAGAAACTCGGCTTCGGGGTTCGCCATGACGTCTTTATAGTAGACACAGACACGCCCCCTCCCACACACACACACTCACACACACACACACACGTACACACAGACAGCGCGCGGCGCGCCTCTTTTTTGTCGCCTCTTCAGCAGCGCTGCAACACTCAGTTCTTCTCAGTTTCTAGCCGATACTACATAAAAAATAACGCAAAAAAGCGCAGTAACGCATCATGTAGTAACGGTAACGTAGTTACTGAATATAAAAAATAACGCGTTAGATTACTAGTTACCGCCGATAGTAACGGCGTTACAGTAACGCGTTAGTCCCAACACTGCATAAGGATTGTGAATGCTATTCCAAAAAAAGTGCAATTTCCCTTTAAGTTTTGTACTACAATGAAAGGCACTCTACAAATTAATAAATGTGCGACTTGTATAGTATTTCACAAAATGTACTATCATCATCCTCTTCCTCCACTCCCAGTATTTCAAGTTGACCCCAAAGCACGGCAGTCTCGGAAATATATTGCCATTTACTACCACTTGCAGCATTGATTAATGTTGAATTGAGCATTATCATAAACACATAAACGCTCCAAAGACTCCTAAGTGCTTGTCAACACACACAAAAAAAAAAAACCTTGCGTGTTGCCAAACTTCAAACTGGGAACAAAATAGCCACCTTTGCCTTTAAAGAGACCAGTGAAGGAGTGAAGGGTGGGGGGGGGTTGTGGAAGGAGGAGTTGATGAAAGAAATGACAGGTGAGTGGCAGACCCCTGCAGGAGCGAGGAGGTGGAAACACGAAGGGCGGAGGAGGCGAGCGTGCCAGCCTGCCGAGGTGCAGCGTGGCGCCGACGGCTGGAGAGATGCCAGATTGGACCTTTGACGCACCTTGATGGCACTGGCAGGCAGATGTGACACAGGTGAGGGCCAGCGTCGGAGGAGCTGGCGGGCTCCTCACAGCTGTTTATTTGACCCTGTGAGACGGGTGCACACGCGGGGGCGCCTGACGGGGTGGAAGCGCGCGTGTCCGTTCACACACACACAGACACACACACACGGAGAGCGTAAACATAAGGCCACTGACTATGGCTTTTCGGATTGTACACCTGCACGCCATGTACAAGTCAACATTAATCAATCAATTACGGGTTGGCATCTATTCAATCTTTAGTCTACATCTTGACCAACTCTGGGCACCTTTACTGACCTCACAAATAGACAATAATTCCCAAAGACACAATCCAACATCTTCTAGTCTTCCCAAATCATACTTGCCAACCTTGAGACCTCCGATTTCGGGAGGTGGGGGGTGGGGGCGTGGTCGGGGGTGGGGCAGGGCGTGGTTGGGGGCGTGGTTAAGAGGGGAGGAGTATATTGACAGCTAGAATTCACCAAGTCAAGTATTTCATACATATATATATATATATATGTTTGCATATTTTCAGGAAGTAGATATATATATATATATATATATATATATATATATATATATATATATATATATATATATATATATATATATATATATATATATCTACATCCTGAAAATATGCAAACAAAACTGTGTTTAGATAATTGATACTTCAAACTTGCATAAATAAATCTTAAGGAATATAACATAACTTGGCTTCTGAGAGCTTCAAAATGTAATGAATAAAATGCTAAAGTTGTTGATAAACAAGCAATTATTTTAATAATTAAATATGGTCATTTTAATTGAAATATTATGATAATTTAAAATTATTTATTTCAAATATGTTTATTTTAATGTATAATTCTAATGCCTGGATGTAATAAGGAGTCAGAAAAAATACAAATAAAAATACAATTAATTTTGATGTTTTTAGCAAAAATATAGAAAAAATGTTTTTTTAAATTAATAAATATATTTATTTTTAGGTAAGACAAACATAATAATACAATTTATCTCTTGTCTGGATGATTTAGTTCTTGTCACCCTGGGGTATTTGAATACCCAATATAATATCTTAATATTTATTGTGTAATATGATATTTTTGGGGGTATTTACATACCTAATAAAATATTGTAATATTTTTTATGTAATATTATGATATATGTTTGGGTATTTACATACCCAATAAAATATCGCAATATTTGTGTAATATTTTGATATATTTTGGGGTATTTACATACCCAATATGATATCGTAATATTTGTGTAATATGATATTTTTTGGGGTATTTACTTACCCAATAAAATATCGCAATATTTGTGTAATATTTTGATATATTTTGGGGTATTTGAATACCCAATATAATATCTTAATATTTATTGTGTAAAATTATATTTGTTGGCGTATTTACATACCTAATAAAATATTGTAATATTTTCAATGTAATATTATGATATGTGTTTGGGTATTTACATACCCAAAAAATTAAAAGACAAGGACCTCCCCTCCCCCTCATCAGAAAGTCGAGTTAAGTCCTCCCGTCTTGAAAAAAGGCTGTCCTCACTCAGGTCCGCATGGAGCTGGAGGGGGCGTGGCTTCCAGCTCCGGTTGAAAATCGGGAGATTTTCGGGAGAATATTTGTCCCGGGAGTTTTTCGGGAGAGGCGCTGAATTTCGGGAGTCTCCCGGAAAATTCGGGAGGGTTGGCAAGTATGCCATAGGTGAGGATGGGAACGTAGATCGACCGGTAAATTGAGAGCTTTGCCTTCCGGCTCAGCTCCTTCTTCACCACAACGGATCGATACAGCGTCCGCATTACTGAAGACGCCGCACCGATCCGCCTGTCGATCTCACGATCCACTCTTCCCTCACTCGTGAACAGGACTCCGAGGTACTTGAACTCCTCCACTGGAGGCCACGCCCCCTCCAGCTCCGGCTGAAAATCGGGAGATTTTCGGGAGAATATTTGTCCCGGGAGGTTTTCGGGGGAGGCGCTGAATTTCGGGAGTCTCCCGGAAAATTCGGGAGGGTTGGCAAGTATGTCCCAAATGGATCGTAAGCAACTCCATATAGTTCGCATTTTGACTTCCTGTAGGTGTCCCATTACTTTTGTCCACGCAGTGTAACCATTGAATGACAATACTAGTTTTGTTTTTTAGCCCCAAGTAAGGCATAATTTCTACGTGGAATGGGCCACCATTGTTTGGTAAAAATGTGTCTTTGTATTTATAAATATACAAAAATAACACCAGTGAAGTTGGCACATTGTGTAAATGGTAAATAAAAACAAAATACAATGACTTGCAAATCTTTTTCAACTTATATTCAATTGAATAGACTGCAAAGACAAGATATTTAACGTTCGAACTGCTAAACATTTTGCAAATATTAGCTCATTTGGAATTTGTTGCCTGCAACATGTTTCAAAAAAGCTGGCACAAGCGGCAAAAAAGACTGAGAAAGTTGAGGAATGCTCATCCAACACTTTATTTGGAACATCCCACAGGTGAACAGGCTAATTGGGAACATGTGGATGCAATGATTGGGTATGAACGCAGCTTCCGTGAAATGCTCAGTCTTTCACAAACAAGGATGGGGCGAGGGTCACCACTTTGTGAACAAATGCGTGAGCAAATTGTCTAACAACATCATTTCTGAACGAGCTTTTGCAAGGAATTTAGGGATTTCACCATCTACGGTCCGTAATATCATCAAAAGGTTCAGAGAATCTGGAGAAATCACTGCACGTAAGCGATGATATTACGGACCTTCAATCCCTTAGACCGGTACCGGTCCGTGGATCGATTGGTACCGGGCCGCACAAGAAATAAATAAATCAATTTAAAAAATGAAAAAATGTTTTTTTTTGTTGTTGTTGTTGTTTTATTAAATCATTCTGTTATTAATATTTCTGGTTCCTACATTATATATCAATATAGATCAATACAGTCTGCAGGGATACAGTCCATAAGCACACATGATTGTATTTTTTTATGACAAAAAAATAAAAAATAAAATAAATAACCCCCCCCCCCCCCCCCCCCCCAAATTTTCAAGCGTTGATCGGTCCGCAGTTACAAAAAGGTTGGGGACCACTGCCTTAGGCTGAACTGCATCAAAAAGCGACATCAGTGTGTAAAGGATATCACCACATGGGCTCAGGAACACTTCAGAAAACCACTGTCAGTAACTACAGTTTGTCGCTACATCTGTAAGTGCAATTTAAAACTCTAATATGCAAAGCGAAATCCATTTATCAACAACACCCAGAAACGCCGCCGACTTTGGCTGGGCCTGAGCTCATCTAAGATGGACTGATACAAAATGGAAAAGTGTTCTGTGGTCTGACGAGTCCACATTTTATGTTGTTTTTTTTGGAAACTGTGGACGTCGTGGACCAAAGAGGAAAAGTTGAAAAGCCAGCATCTGTGATGGTATGGGGGTGTATTAGTGCCCAAGGCATGGGTAACTTACACATCTGTGAAGGCACCATTAATGCTGAAATGTACATACAGGTTTTGGAGCAACATATGTTGCCATCCAAGCAACGTTACCATGGACGCCCCTGCTTATTTCAGCAAGACAATGCCAAGCCACGTGTTACATCAACGTGGCTTCATAGTAAAATGGTGTGGGTACTAGACTGGCCTGCCTGTAGTCCAGACCTGTCTCCCATTGAAAATGTGTGGCGCATTGTGAAGCCTAAAATACCACAACGGAGACTGTTGAACAACTTAAGCAAGAATGGGAAAGAATTCCACCTGAGAAGCTTAAAAAATGTGTCTCCTCAGTTCCCAAATGTTTACTGAGTGTTGTTAAAAGGAAAGGCCATGTAACACAGTGGTGAACATGCCCTTTCCCAACTACTTTGGCGTGTGTTGCAGCCATGAAATTCTAAGTTAATTATTATTTGCCAAAAAAATAAATAAAGTTTATGAGTTTGAACATCAAATATCTTGTCTTTGTGGTGCATTCAATTGAATATGGGTTGAAAAGGATTTGCAAATCATTGTATTCCGTTTATATATAACACAATTTCCCAACTCATATGGAAACGGGGTTTGTAGATAAACAGCTTGATAAATAGCTCAAATAACAACAACAAACAGCTTACTTTAAGTAGACGCCTTATTCAAAGGATGAATATAAAACCTCACCCCCAATAGATGCTAGCTACGTAGCCACCTAGCATGTATAGTAGCTAACACCTTTTCCAGGGATGTACAGTAAGTGCGTCATTTCCAAGAATGCGACATGAATGATGACAGACAGCAGAGGGGGGGAAAAAACAATAAGGCTATGCAGATGAAGTATAAATTAATCACAAGTGTGATATTTTATTCAAGGAGGCCTCTGTATGGCGAGCAGGACACCCATCTGTCTCTCATCTCTCTCGGCAGCCATGTCATGTGGGACAGGCGTGTCACGGCCATCACCCATCTCTCTTTCTCTTTCTGCTCAATGTCGCTGCCACTCACCCGCTGCTCTGATGTGTTTGCTCCTCTCCGCCTCCATTAGCGTCACTCTCGGCCCGACATGCTCGCAAATGGAACGCCGCCCCGCGCCTCCTAAAGACAAGAGGGGAATGCTTCATTTATGTTTTAGCTGTACATAAACACATGGAAAGGGAGAACAAGAGTGATATATCTTTACATTTCTCCCCTAAAAGTAGGTCTTGATCAACAAGGAAAGGTCCAGAACAGGGGTCGGCAACCCGCGGCTCTTTAGCGCCGCCCTAGTGTCTCTCCGGAGCTTTTTCAAAAATTGTATGAAAAATGGAAAAAGATGAGGGGAAAAAAAATTTATTTTTGTTTTAATATGGTTTCTGTAGGAGGACAAACATGACACAAACCTACCTAATTGTTAAAAAGCACACTGTTTTTATTAAACATGCTTCACTGATTCGAGTATTTGGCAAGCACCGTTTTGTCCTACTAATTTTGGCGGTCCTTGAACTCACCGTAGTTTGTTTACAAGTACAACTTTCTCCGACTTTCTAGGACGTGTTTTATGCCACTTCTTTTTCTGTCTCATTTTGTCCGCCAAACTTTTAAGGTTGTGCATGAAAGGTGAGTTTTGTTGATGTTATTGACTTGTGTGGAGTGCTAATCAGCATACTTGCCAACCTTGAGACCTCCGATTTCGGGAGGTGGGGGTGGGGGGTGGGGGGCGTGGTTGGGGGCGTGGCTAAGAGGGGATGAGTATATTTACAGCTAGAATTCACCAAGTCAAGTATTTCATATATATATATATATATATATATATATATATATATATATATATATATATATATATATATATATATATAAGAAATACTTGACTTTCAGTGAGTTCTAGCTATATATATATATTTATTTTATTATTTATGTATATATATATATATATATATATATATATATATGAAATACTTGACTTTCAGGGAGTTCTAGCTATATATATATATATATTTATTTTATTATATATATATATATATATATATATATATATATATATATATATATATATATATATATATATATATATAAATAAAAGAAATACTTGAATTTCAGTGTTCATTTATTTACACAGATACACACACATAACACTCATCCACTCATTGTTGAGTTAAGGGTTGAATTGTCCATCCTTGTTCTATTCTCTGTCACTATTTTTCTAACCATGCTGAACACCCTTTCGCAGGTACCCTGAAAGGTTTCGAGTACCACCAAAAATACTGAATCTCTGAAGACAGTATAAAAATCTGTGTTAAAGGTGTACAAATACTGTTTGAATAATAAGCATGTTATTGTTTACAAATGAGGGTTAATGTTATAATGTGTTTGGGCAGGCACACTGTTTATATTGTGGGAAAGCGGACGTGAATACAGGCTGTTGACACGTCACTCAGGTCCGCATGGAGCTGGAGGGGGCGTGTCTTTCAGTTCCGCCTGAATTTCGGGAGAAAATTTGTCCCGGGAGGTTTTCGGGAGAGGCGCTGAATTTCGGGAGTCTCCCGGAAAATCCGGGAGGGTTGGCAAGTATGCTAATCAGACATATTTGGTCACTGCATGACTGCAAGCTAATCGATGCTAACAGGCTATTTAGGCTAGCTATATGTACATATTGCATCATTATGCCTCATTTGTAGCTATATTTGAGGTCATTTAGTTTCCTTTAAGTCCTCTTAATTCCATGACACACTAATTAATTTTTTGCGGCTCCAGACAGATTTGTTTTTGTATTTTTGGTCCAATATGGCTCTTTCAACATTTTGGGTTGCCGACCGCTGGTCTAGAACCTCCGCCGGCGCTGGGCGCAGACCGAGCGGCGAGGTGCACGAGGGGTCAGCATTCTCGAAGGGGGCGACCAATTGGATCATGACCCATGAGGGACAGATATGGGCAAGGGATTTAGTCGGAAAGGCCGCGCCGGGGTCAAGGAGTGTCTTGCATTCCAGACTCCTAATCCTCTCGCCGGCAGTCTGGAGCGGCGGCCCTCTTGACGCTGCCGGCGAGCGCGTCCGCACACACAAAAACAAGCGCTCCTCTCGGGCATCAAGCGTGCACAGGATGCGGTGATGAAGGGGGGGATGAAGATACTTAGGGTGAGTTTACACTTACGTAGGGATGCTTTAAATTACAAACCCGGTTTCCATATGAGTTGGGAAATTGTGTTGGATGTAAATATAAACGGAATACAATGATTTGCAAATCCTTTTCAACCCATATTCAGTTGAATGCACTACAAAGACAAGATATTTGATGTTCAAACTCATAAACTTTATTTATTTTTTTGCAAATAATAATTAACTTAGAATTTCAACGACGTCCACGGTTTCCAAAAACAATTTGAAATGTGGACTCGTCAGACCACAGAACACTTTTCCACTTTGTATCAGTCCATCTTAGATGAGCTCAGGCCCAGCGAAGCCGGCGGCGTTTCTGGGTGTTGTTGATAAACGGTTTTCGCCTTGCATAGGAGAGTTTTAACTTGCACTTACAGATGTAGCGACCAACTGTAGTTACTGACAGTGGGTTTCTGAAGTGTTCCTGAGTCCATGTGGTGATATCCTTTACACATTGATGTCGCTTGTTGATGCAGTACAGCCTGAGGGATCGAAGGTCACAGGCTTAGCTGCTTACGTGCTGTGATTTCTCCAGATTCTCTGAACCCTTTGATGATATTACGGACCGTAGATGGTGAAATCCCTAAATTCCTTGCAATAGCTGGTTGAGAAAGGTTTTTCTTAAACGGTTCAACAATTTGCTCACGCATTTGTTGACAAAGTGGTGACCCTCGCCCCATCCTTGTTTGTGAATGACTGGGCATTTCATGGAATCTACTTTTATACCCAATCATGGCACCCACCTGTTCCCAATTTGCCTATTCACCTGTGGGATGTTCCAAATAAGTGTTTGATGAGCATTCCTCAACTTTATCAGTATTTATTGGCACCTTTCCCAACTTCTTTGTCACGTGTTGCTGGCATCAAATTCTAAAGTTAATGACTATTTGCACAAAAAAAAATGTTTATCAGTTTGAACATCAAATATCTTGTCTTTGTAGCATATTCAACTGAATATGGGTTGAAAATGATTTGCAAATCATTGTATTCCGTTTATATTTACATCTAACACAATTTCCCAACTCATATGGAAATGGGGTTTGTACATTTTGACTTCAAAAAACGGCGTCCGCATGAAAATAGAGGATGTCTATTGCACGCCGTGCAATAAAAACTAAAACAAAATTATATTGATAAACTAATGCATAACCAAAGTAAAAAATAGTATTTTTTTTGTGTATATATTGTATTAGGGGTGTAAACTCTTGGCATTCTCTTGATGAGCTTCAAGAGGTAGTCACCTGAAATGGTTTTCACTTCACAGGTGTGCTTGAAGCTCATCGAGAGAATGCCAAGAGTGTGCAAAACAGTAATCAGAGCAAAGGGTGGCTATTTTGAAGAAACTAGAAAATAAAACATGTTTTCAGTTATTTCACCTTTTTTTGTTAAGTACATAACTCCACATGTGTTCATTCATAGTTTTGATGCCTTCAGTGACAATCTACAACTTGGGTGTCAAACTCTGGCCCGCGGGCCAAATAACAAATTAACACTAGAGCTGGCCCGCCGATCATATACAGCGGCGGTGCCGCGGTACACCGCTAATTCTCATACTTGCCAAACCTCCCACTTGCCAAACCTCCCGAGAGACTCCCAAATTTCAGTCCCTCTCACGAGGATTGTAACATCCTCTTTTCATCCAGTCCAACAAGAGCTGGCCCAATTACATAAAATATGCGGCTTTGACACGCACACATGAGTAAATGCAACGCATACTTGATCTTCAGCGATACAAGTCACACTGAGGGTGCCAGTATTTAAAAAAAACTTTAACATTGTTAGAAATATACGCCACACTGTGAATCCACATCAAACAAGAATGACAAACACATTTTGTGAGAACATCCGCACAGTAACACAACATAAACACAACAGAACAAATACCCAGAATCCTTTGCAGCACAAACTCTTCCGGGACGCTACAAGGTGTGTGTGCGTGTGGGGGGGCGGGGGGGGGGGGGGGGGGGGGGGGCTGTGGGGTTCGGAGGTAGCGGGAGGGGGGGTGGGGGGTATATTGTAGCGTCCAGGTTATTGTGCCAGATAATGCACCCCCGGCGTAGAATGCACTCCCTGATGGTAGTGTTATATCAACTAAAGCCCACACTTAAAGTTTCCACGTGCAAGATTAAATCTATATGAAAACGTTATTTAATAAGAAGCCAAAAGTGCAAAAACAATAATGTTCGTGTTGGAGGAGTTGTGAATGAATGAAATATGAAATTCGTGATGCAGTCTGAAGGTGTACCTAATGTTGTGGCCCAGCAGCGACTGCAGCACGGATTTCATATGTCATTCATTCACAACTCCTCCAACACGAACATTATTGTTTTTGCACTTAATTAAATAACGTTTTTAAATAGATTCAACCTTGCACGTGGAAACTTTAAGTGTGGGCTTTAGTTGATATAACACTCCCGTCAGGGGGTGCATTCTACGCCGGGGGTGCATTATCCGGCACAACACCGGAAAAGTCAGTACTGCAAAGGGTTCTGGGTATTTGTTCTGTTGTGTTTATGTTGTGTTACTGTGCGGATGTTCTCCCAAAATGTGTTTGTCATTCTTGTTTGGTGTGGATTCACAGTGTGGCGTATATTTCTAACAGTGTTAAAGTTGCTTATACGGCCACTCTCAGTGTAAACTGTATCGCTGAAGATCAAGTATGCATTGCATTTATATGTGTGTGCGTGCAGGAGCCGCACATATCTTGTGACTGGGCGGGCACGTTGTTAGAATGGATGAAAAGCGGACGTGACGTCAGCTCGTAGAGGATGTTAAAAACAGTGCCTGTAAGGCACGCCCCCAAGACTGTGGAATACGAGGTATAATGACTGATGAACACCTTTGTTCGATAATGAAGGTTGCCTCAGCTCAAAGCCTGAGCCCTGACATTAATGAACTAGCATCCAAGAAAAGATGGCAGGTATCTGGCTTGGGCACATCAGATTAGATCAGTGTGTTGCAAACTGAGCAGTTTAAAGTCCTGAATGGTTGGTTTATTCATTATTTTATTTTCAAATTTATTAGCCTGTAGAAAAAGTTAATGTTGATATTTACCTCAGAAGGCTGCAAATAGAAAAGAGGCATTCAATTTTTATTTAAATTGTATTTGATATGCCATTGATATTTTTTAATTTGTATTATTATTATTTGAAACTCGATTTTGCATGCCACTATAAAGTTATGTAAGCCTCAATATTTAATTTAATAGTTAATCCAAAACTTGTTTGGGTCCCTATTAAAAGGTTAATCTGTTCAACCTTGGCCCACGGCTTTGTTCAGTTTTACATTTTGGCCCACTCTGTATTTGAGTTTGACACCCCTGATCTACAATGTAAATAGTCATGAAAATAAAGAAAACTCATTGAATGAGAAGGTGGAAGGCGGGGTACACCCTGGACAAGTCGCCTCCTCATCACAGGGCCAACACAGATAGACAGACAACATTCACACTCGCATTCAAACACTAGTTTTTAAATATTTTATTGAGGGCCACATCGCAATCATGCCTGCCCTGAGAGAGCCATGTGAATATGAACGCATAAAAGCCTTGTCACACAAATTTCATAGGCAACTTATCTTGATTATCATATGTTTTACTGACAGATTGATGGATAGCTTGGCGACGAGCAGATTTTTTTATATTTATTTTAGATGACCAAACAAGGACGCTTGGAACATCTTCAAGGCTAAAAAGCAACCCGGAAGAGACGTTACTTATGCTCGCAGAATGTCATTCCTTGGTGGTCCGTGGAACCCGCACGACATGAGGAGACTTTCACAGTGACAATTACGTGTCCTGTGATTGGATACTCACCGGGACCGTTAGTGGATGAATTTGAGAACACATACAGTTGATAGACAGTTGCGATAGCCAATCAGATCACAAGTTGTTGACAGTAGCCTATCTAGGTAGCCTGATGTTAACGAGACTGTGATTGGATACTCACTTGTCACTCCAAAATGAGTATCCAATCACAAGTTTCAATTTAGCAGGAAGCAGGAAGTGTAGCCAGACCGGGATAACAGAGAAGGAGAACAAAACGTTGATTAGGTGGCAGATATATATTCGGAAGGCCATTTTCAAGAAGGATATTTAAAGAGAAACTACATTTGTGAGACGATGTCAGCTAACCCCGGAAGCTAACTCAGCTGTTCTGGCGATGAAATGGGGAAATGCTCGCCATTTCCACTCGAATAAGCCGACGACGAGGGGTACCACTGGCTTATACGGCGTCGAATAGGTGCTACAAATTGTGAATCAAATATTTTATTTTTTTCTCTTTTAACATATGTGGAGGTTGCCCTCCAGGGGGTTCTTCAGACCACCAAGTACCGACATGAGAGCCCGGTTCAGGTGCACAATACAGTTTTATTTTTTCAATAAAGTCTCTCTGTTGCTTTTCAGCAATCGTCTTTTTGTGACTGTCCGTCTTGCTCTCGCTCTCCACCAGCTCCAACCCCCTCTCCTCCCCGGCTGCTGCTTAAACAGAGCGACAGGTGATTAGATAATAAGTTAAGTTAAAGTTAAAGTTAAAGTACCAATGATTGTCGCACACACACTAGGTGTGGCGAAATTTGTCCTCTGCATTTGACCCATCCCCCACATGGGCCATCTACGCACCTGTCGCTGACTTCGAGGCCGGTCCTGGCACACCTCGCTTCGCTGCAGGCCAGCAGGCCACGCCCCCCTCCACAATATGTTTTTTGCAATTGTAATTTTGACAGTGCTACATAAGATATGTTTTAATTGCTGATGCGTTTTAATTGATTTTTAAATGCGCCAGAAAATAACCCGTTTTGCACACTGTTGATGTACTTCAATACACAGTAGTGTGTAAATATGTTTCTGTATAGTATTTCTCCAGCCATGGTCATGTGGTGACATCAATTATGGTATTTTGAGAGGTAATCATTGAAGTCGGACACCACTGAAGGCCTAGGTGGGAAACGCACGGCCCGTCACTGCCAATCATGAGCATGTACGTTTTTTCTGTCAAAATCAAAAGAACAAATAAATTAAACCATGAAGTGCTTTATTATTTCCATTTTTATATTTTCATTAATGACGTGGAGGGCCACTATAAATGCCCCAGGTCGATGTTATTGACTGTTTATTTTATATTTTCTGTCGTACATTCAACCTGTCATGTTGTGCATCACAACTTAATAAGTCCATAAATATATGAATGTAAAAATAGACATACTGTAGATGATGTCTATTTGTGTCTTTTTTTGGGTCTTGAGATGGAAAAGGTTGTCTGCCTCTAAGAGACAGCGTGGACTCTGGCTGCCCTCTTCGCTTTAAATCCCTGACCTTCCACTTATCCACCCACCTCCTACTGGGCCGTCCAGTTTCCCCCCATGCTGAGAACCATAGTGCCGTGGATGTGGGTAATTTGTCAGGGCAACCTAAGCCCCCCCCTCCCCTCTGCTGGTGGTATACCCTTTATGTGTGTGCGTGTGTGCGTATTGGAGAGTCAGAGGGGGGGCTTTCCTTCATGGAATCCCTCCAAGTATGTCGCCACGCAGTCCAGGCAGCCCTCCCCCGCGCCCCCGGACAAGGCAGCGTTCTGCGGCTGCATAAAGTGGTGCTGGACGGGCTTGGCGGTCATGCATCGCAAGCATGGGGAGCTCAACAATGTCAGACATGCGACAACTCGATACGGCGTGCGTGCCCTATAACGCCACGAGGCTCCCTTCACGAGTTACTGAATATGGTTCCTAAGTCAGCGTCGGTCATTTGTGCATACTTTAGGACTTTTTAGTAGGGTTGGGTGGAAAAAGGTGTGATGTTTTTGGGTGAGATTTTCTTAGGATCTATTAAAAATTTCAGGTTATGCGGCGAGAACCAAACACAAATTTGTATTTATTCCGCACTTATTCATTTTCTTGGTCGGATTTTGTACAAGATATGCTTTTTAATTTAAAAAAAACAATTTTTAGGAATATATTAAAAATCATTGGCTTTGTGGCAAGCTTGAGAATTTAGTGGGATTTCCCCTTGTTTGAGTTTGAGCAAAAACTAAAATCGTAACTTAGACTTAGACAAACTTTATTGATCCACAAGGGAAATTGTTCCACACAGTAGCTCAGTTTCAAAGTATGGAAAGGGTAAGGATGGAAAGGATATTGCAGGTATTAAGTAGACTAAAACTGTACCAGAGTAGCAATATAAAACATGATTAGAACAAGATTTTTGTTAGATTTCCGAAAAATACCAAAAAATTGGTTTATATTCGAATAATGTTAGCTCTTATGATATTGCTAGGATTAAATTATATTTCATACCAGGGGTCCAGCCAGCGTCCAAAATACAGCCCACAGGAAGTCCCAAGTTAAAAAAATATATACATAAATATATGTTTTTATTTTATTATTTTTTTAACTGCGTCCTTTCTAATCCATTTTCTACCGCTTGTTACTCTCGGTGTCTCCAAGCCACTCAGGCAAATCATATTGTCTAAAATGCATTTTCCCATCGATAACATGACATCATCAGTGGCAAGTGCGCACTCTTTCAGTCAATTAGTGCGCAAGGAATATATGTATGTGTGTATATATATATATATATATATATATATATATATATATATATATATATATATATATATGTATATATATATATATATATACACAACACAAGCCAAAAGTTAGGACACACCTTCTCATTCAATGCGTTTTCTTTATTTCCGTGACTATTTACATTGTAGATTGTCACTGAAGGCATCAAAACTATGAATGAACACATGTGGAGTTATGTACTTAACAGAAAAAGGTCAAATAACTGAAAACATATTTTATATTCCAGTTTCTTCAAAATAGCCACACTTTGCTCTGTTTACTGTTTTGCACACTCTTGGCATTCTCTAGATGAGTTTCAAGAGGTAGTCACCTGAAATGGTTTTCACTTCACAGGTGTCATCGTTTTGATGCCTTCAGTGACAATCTACAATGTAAATAGTCATGAAAATAAAGAAAACGCATTGAAATGAGAAGGTGTCCAAAATGTTGGCCTGCACTGTACATATATATATATATATATATATATATTTATTAATTGTTTTTATATGTATGTATGTGTATATATATATATATATATAGATATATATGTATGTGTGGGAAAAAAAATCACAAGACTATTTCATCTCTACAGGCCATATATATATATATATATATATACACATATATATATGTTTTTATTTATTTATGTATATATATATATATATATATATATATATATATATATATATATATATATATATATATATATATATATATACACAGCCTATCTATGGCTTTTGACACACACAAGAGAATGCAAATGCATACTTGGTCAACAGCCATACAGGTCACACTGAGGGTGGCCGTATAAACAACTTTAACACTGTTACAAATATGCGCCACACTGTGAACCCACACCAAACAAAAATGACAAACACACTTCGGGAGAATATCCGCACCGTAACACAACATAAACACAACAGAACAAATACCCAGAACCCCTTGCAGCACTAACTCTTCCGGGACGCTACAATATACACCCCCCACAACAAAATTAGGCATAATAATGTGTTAATTCCACGACTGTATATATCGGTATCGGTTGATATCGAAATCGGTAATTAAGAGTTGGACAATATCGGAATATCGGATATCGGCAAAAAAGCCATTATCGGACTTCTCTAGTTTATATCTACATAATGTTAGATCCTATGGAACTAGATTTTAGCAGTATTTTGCACAAAATAACTAGTGTAAAATGTGTCTATGATTACATGAACGTTTAGCATGTGTGCCATGGTAGACATTTTTGTAAATACTTTAATTGAATTTGTGCAAAATTATGCTGTTTTTGGTGTGTTTTGCTAAAAATTCTATTCAAAACTTGGATTGTGTGTCAATCAACTGTAGACTTTAGTGTGGTTTTACATACAAATTATAGATGATGATTTAGGGCAGGGGTGTCAAACTCAAATACAGAGTGGGCCAAAATTTAAAACTGAACAAAGCCGCGGGCCAAGGTTGAACAAATTAACCTTTTAATAGGAACCCAAACAAGTTTTGCATTAAATATTGAACAAGCAAGGTTTATATAACTTTATAGTGACATGCAAAATCGAGTTTCAAATAATAATAATAATAATTTAAAAATATCAATGGCATATCAAATACAATTTAAATAAAAATGTAATGCCTTTTTTCCATTTGCAGCCTTCTGAGGTAAATATCAACATTAACTTTTTCCGCAGACTAATAAATTAGAAAATAAAATAATGAATAAACCAACCATTCAGAACTTTAAACTGCTCAGTTTGCAACACACTGATCTAATCTGATGTGTCCGAGCCAGATACCTGCCATCTTTTCTTGGATGCTAGTTCATTAATGTCGGGGCTCAGGCTTTGAGCTGAGGCAACCTTCATTATCGAACGAAGGTGTTCATCAGTCATTATACCTCGTATTCCACAGTCTTGGGCGTGCCTTACAAGCACTGCTTTTAACGTCCTCTACGAGCTGACGTCACGTCCGCTTTTCATCCATTCTAACAACGTGCCCGCCCAGTCACAAGATATGAGCGGCTTCTGATCGCACACACACGTAAATGCAACGCATACTTCATCAACAGCGATACAGTTTACACTGAGAGTGGCGGTATAAGCAACTTTAACATTGTTACAAATAGACGCCAAACTGTGAATCCACACCAAACAAGAATGACAAACACATTTTGGGAGAACATCCGCACAGTAACACAACATAAACACAACAGAACAAATACCCAGAATCTTTTGCAGCACTAACTCTTCCGGGACGCTACAATATACACCCCCGGTACCTCCAAACCCCGCCAGAGTTTGACACCCATGATTTAGGGGGTGGTTGATGAACTGGTTGAGATTTACAAATGGCACCACGCGCACAAAACACACAATCCGTGGCCTGGATTGCACGTAACGCGGCTGTTTGTGTGCACTAACGGACACCAGGCAGGCCCTCCTACTGTTTGTTTTGGAGTGGCCCTCCTTCTGCTTGTGCATAACCCCCTCCCTGCTCCTCCTCCTCCTCCTCACATCCTATTCCACTCCACCATACCAAAGAGAGCCAAATAAAACACAGGCTAAACATAATGTAGCAGCATGTCAGCGGCGGGGGCCCGGAGCAAGGCTGAAACATGAACCACCGTGTACCAGCCATTAGGCGCGGCTACGCGGCGGCTATGATTTCTTCAGCGCCCGTATGTCGTCCAGCGGCGGCGGGGCTGGATGCATGCGAGCCAGCAGCAGATTGACAAATGTATCCTGTGTGGCTGTGCACGGCGCTCAGTGGAGCAGAGAGAAAAGTCCCAGCAGGGGACTTAGCTCTCTTGTGAAACCCCGACTGCACTTCATCAATATGTCCGCTGGGAAGGCCCCACCACTGCAAAAAAAAAAAAAGCCAGTTTATTGATATAAAATAAATGCAATCCGGTAGCAAAACAGGAAGAGTTTGACAGTTTTTTTGTTGTTTTTTTTCCAAGAAGGCGCCGCTGTAGTGGCTGCTGGTGGCAGGAGCTCTGTGCTCCTGGGTCATCCTTTTGTGTTCCGGATGTTTCCCTCTTGTTTTCATGTGGGTTTTTTTGCCTTTTGGTTCGGGACCCTTTGGGACTGTGCGCATACTTGCCAACCTTGAGACCTCCAAATTTGGGAGTATATGTATAGCTAGTATTCACTGAAATTCAAGTGTTTCTTATATATATATATATATATATATATATATATATATATATATATATATATATATATACATATATATCCATCCATCCATTTTCTACCGCTTATTCCCTTTGGGGTCGCGGGGGGCGCTGGAGCCTATCTCAGCTACAATCGGGCGGAAGGCGGGGTACACCCTGGACAAGTCGCCACCTCATCGCAGGGCCAACACAGATAGACAGACAACATTCACACTCACATCCACACACTAGGGCCAATTTAGTGTTGCCAATATATATATATATATATATATATATATATATATATATATATATATACATATATATATATATATATATATATATATATATATATATATATATATATATATACTGTATATATATATATATATATATATATATATATATATATATATATATATATATATATATATATATACTGTATATATATATATAGTACTTATTAATGCCTTATTTTGCATGGCCTTAGTATACAACCAGTAAGCCATTAACTAAGAGACTTCCCTCAATAACCTCAGAATTATTGCTTATTATCAATCAATCAATGTTTATTTATATAGCCCTAAATCACGAGTGTCTCAAAGGGTTGCATAAGCCACAACGTTATCCTCGGTTCAGATCCCACATCAGGGCAAGGAAAAACTCAACCCAGTGGGATGACAATGAGAAACCTTGGAGAGGACCCCCACCACCCACCGCCCCCCGCCCCTCTAGGGCGACCGGTGCAATGGACGTCGAGTGGATCTAGCATATTATTGTGAAAGTCCAGTCCATAGTGGATCTAACATAATAGTGAGAGTCCAGTCCATAGTGGATTTAACATAATAGTGAGAGTCCAGTCCATAGTGGATCTAACATAATAGTGAAAGTCCAGTCCATAGTGGATCCAACATAATAGTGAGAGTCCAGTCCATAGTGGATCTAACATAATAGTGAGAGTCCAGTCCATAGTGGATCTAACATAATAGTGAGAGTCCAGTCCATAGTGGATCTAACATAATAGTGAAAGTCCAGTCCATAGTGGATCTAACATAATAGTGAGAGTCCAGTCCATAGTGGGGCCAGCAGGAGACCATCCCAAGCGGAGACGGGTCAGCAGCGCAGAGATGTCCCCAACTGATGCAGACGCAAGCGGTCCACCCCAGGTCCCGACTCTGGACAGCCAGCATTTCATCCATGGCCACCGAACCTGTGGCCCCCCCTCCACTAGGGAGAGGGGGGCAAAGCAGAAAACAAAAGAAACGGCAGATCAACTGGTCTAAAAAAGGGGGTCTCTTTAAAGGCTAGAGTATACAAATTAGTTTTAAGATGGGACTTAAATGCTTCTACTGAGGTAGAATCTCTAACTGTTACCGGGAGGGCATTCCATAGTACTGGAGCCCAAATAGAAAACGCTTTATAGCCCGCAGACTTTTTTGGGGGCTCTGGGAATCACTAATAAGCCGGAGTTCTTTGAACGCAGATTTCTTGCCGGGACATATGGTACAATACAATTGGCAAGATAGGCTGGAGCTAGACCGTGTAGAATTTTATACGTAAGTAGTAAAACCTTAAAGTCACATCTTATGTGCACAGGAAGCCTGTGCAGGTGAGCCAGTATAGGCGTAAAATGATCATATTTTCTTGTTCTTGTCAAAAGTCTTATCAATTAGTAACCATAACCTTAAAGGCCTACTGAAACTCACTACTACCCACCACGCAGTCTGATAGTTTATACATCAATGATGAAATCTTAACATTGCAACACATGCCAATACGGCCGGGTTAGCTTACTAAAGTGCAATTTTAAATTTCGCGCGAAATATCCTGCTGAAAACGTCTCGGTATGATGACGCCTGCGCGTGACGTCACGGATTGTAGAGGACATTTTGGGACAGCATGGTGGCCAGCTATTAAGTCGTCTGTTTTCATCGCAAAATTCCACAGTATTCTGGACATCTGTGTTGGTGAATCTTTTGCAATTTGTTCAGTGAACAATGGAGGCAGCAAAGAAGAAAGCTGTAGGTGGGAAGCGGTGTATCGCGGCAGGTGTTGTGCCGGATAACGCACCCCCGCCGTAGAATGCACCCCCTGACTGTTGTGCCGGATAACACAGCCGGTGTTTCATTGTTTACATTCCCGGAAGATGACAGTCAAGCTTTACCATTGGCCTGTGGAGAACTGGGACAACAGAGACTCTTACCAGGTGTCAGGTTTGTCACTGACAGTTTAGTTATGTTTTGAGTTTTTCCTCTGTTTGTCTTTACTTCCTGTCGGCGCTCTTATTTTGGTTATTTCCTATTTGTCTCCCTGAGTGCTGTGTCCCCTCAGCTGTGGCTGATTGGCACCTGGCCACACCTGGTGTCAATCAGCCAGCTGCTAATTAAACCCACCTTTTCCTCCAGTCAGTGCTGGATTATTGTCATTCCTACTTGTCGATGCCAGTGTAGCTGTAAGCGCTAGCGGTAAGCTATTTATTGTAGATGTTTGTAGCTTGCTGTCTTTTTGTTCCTTGTCTTCCAGTTCCTGTTTTCCTGGCATCCTGTTTCCTGTTCCTAGTTCCTGGTTTGTGTTTTTTCCTTTATTTTATGAACATTAAATCATGTTTTCCCGCACAATGCCTTCCGCCTTCTCTGCATCTTGGGGTTCGTATCCAACAAACTCTGACACCAGGAGGACTTTGAGTTGGATGCGCAGACGCGGTACCGTGAGTACGCAAGCAGCTGCGGCTTCCAAACATTTGATCGCTTGCCCGTACGTGCGTGCTGCTATGTGCATGTCACGTACGTAACTTTAGGGACTTTGGGGAAATAAATGTGCTGTATGTACTTTGTGGAGGTGAACAGTACTTTGGGCTGTGGGATTGAGTGTGTTGTGCAGGTGTTTGAGTTGTATTGGCGGGTTATATGGACGGGAGGGGGGAGGTGTTTGTTATGCGGGATTAATTTGTGGCATATTAAATATAAGCCTGGTTGTGTTGTGGCTAATAGAGTATATATATGTCTTGTGTTTATTTACTGTTTTAGTCATTCCCAGCTGAATATCAGGTCCCACCCGCCTCTCACAGCATCTTCCCTATCTGAATCGCTCCCACTGCCCTCTAGTCCTTCACTCTCACTTACCTCATCCATGAATCTTTCATCCTCGCTCAAATTAATGGGAAAATCATCGCTTTCTCGGTCCGAATCGCTCTCGCTGCTGGTGGGCATGATTGTAAACAATGTGCGGATGTGAGGAGCTCCACAACCTGTGACGTCACGCACATATTGTCTGCTACTTCCGGTACAGGCAAGGCTTTTTTATCGGCGACCAAAAGTTGCGAACTTTATCGTCGATGTTCTCTACTAAATCCTTTCAGCAAAAATATGGCAATATCGCGAAATGATCAAGTATGACACATAGAATGGACCTGCTATCCCCGTTTAAATAAGAAAATCGCATTTCAGTAGGCCTTTAATCCTAACCCATATACTGTATGTTCCCCTAGTGTCCAAATAACTCCAAATTAAGTCTTAGTTACTTCGAATATGATACTAAAGTGTTACCCATTAAAATGCATCGGTTGCAAAGTGTATTTCTAGGGTTATAGGAGAATTCTTAGATCTGAAGACACTGTAGTCCAGGGGTCGACAACCCGCGGCTCCGGAGCCGCATGCGGCTCTTTAATCACTCTGATGCGGCTCAGCAGCTTACTTGCTGAGCCCCCCAATTTTCCCGTGAGACTTCCGGATTTCGGTGCCTCTCGCAGAAAACTACCGGGACTAAAATTCACCGATTTTCACCCTTACAGCTATAATAAGGGCGTGCCATGATGGTACAACATTTGGCGCCTTCTACAATCTGTATTAACAGCATGCCAGCCCAACACTTGTTATACAATATACATCTTCTGCTTGCACACGTACGTGACAGCAAGGCATACTTGGTCAAAAGCCACACAGGTTACACTGACGGTGGTCATATAAAACAACTTTAACACTCTTACTAATAATGCGGCACACTTATGAACCAAAACCAAACAAGAATGACAAACACATTTCGGGAGAACATCTCAATCAATCAATCAATCAATGTTTATTTATATAGCCCTAAATCACAAGTGTCTCAAAGGGCTGCACAGGCCACAACGACATCCTCGGAACAAAGCCCACATAAGGGCAAGGAAAAACTCACCCCAGTGGGACGTCGATGTGAATGACTATGAGAAACCTTGGAGAGGACCGCATATGTGGGTAACCCCCCCTCTAGGGGAGACCGAAAGCAATGGATGTCGAGTGGGTCTGACATAATATTGTGAGAGTCCAGTCCATAGTGAATCCAACATAATAGTAAAAGTCCAGTCCATAGTGGGGCCAGCAGGACACCATCCCGAGCGGAGACGGGTCAGCAGCGCAGAGATGTTCCCAGCCGTTGCACAGGCGAGCGGTCCACCCCGGGTTCCGACTCTGGACAGCCAGCACTTCATCCATGGCCACCGGACCTGTGCCCCCCCCCCCCCCCCCCAAGGAAAAGGGGAGCAGAGGAGAAAAGAAAAGAAACGGCAGATCAACTGGTCTAACAGGGGGGCTATTTAAAGGCTAGAGTATACAAATGAGTTTTAAGATGGGACTTAAATGCTTCTACTGAGGTAGCATCTCTAATTGTTACCGGGAGGGCATTCCATAGTACTGGAGCCCGAATAGAAAACGCTCTATAGCCCGCAGACTTTTTTTGGGCTCTGGGAATCACTAATAAGCCGGAGTTCTTTGAACGCAGATTTCTTCTGCACCTTAACACAACATAAACACAACAGAACAAACACCCAGAATCCCATGCAGCCCTGACTCTTCCGGGTTACATTATACACCCCTGCTACCACCAAACCCCGCCCCGACCCCAACCCTGCTCCCTCACACATCAACCCCCCCTCTGTGCGTCGGTTGAGCTGGGCGGGGTTTGGTAGTGGGGGTGTATAATGGTGCCCGGAAGAGTTAGGGCTGCATGGGATTCTGGGTATTTGTCCTGTTGTGTTTATGTTGTGTTACGGTGCAGATGTTCTCCCGAAATGTGTTTGTCATTCTTGTTTGGTGTGGGTTCACAGTGTGGTGCATTATTAGTAAGAGTGTTAAAGTTTTTTTTTATACCGCCACCGTCAGTGTAACCTGTGTGGTTGTTGAGTAAGTATGCCTTGCCGACAACCGCTACTCATTAAACATTTAAAACCCGAGTGCCGCACCAGCTTAAAAATTCCATAAAAGGTGTGGGCAGCGTGTCTGAGACCCCTGGTTAATACATAGCAAAAACAAAACTTTGAATGCAGTGTTATTTCATTTAAAATTTCAAACATTTTTGCGGCTCCCATTGTTATCTATAATTTGTGAAACTGGTCAAAATGGCTCTTTGACTGGTAAAGGTTGCCGACCCCTGCTGTAGTCTGTTCGTTGCAGGAAATTAGTAAGGCTTAGAAAAACTGATGTCATTTTTGGACTTTGTGGGTCTCTTTGAAGTCGAGTTTTGTTTAGTTGTGGTCACTGGGTGTGAGTCCGTGGTGAAAGCGCACACATAAATGCTATCGACAGGGAGCTGCAGCCCGAAGTCGGCCAAGGTGAGAAATATCTGGCCTCCTCTTGCGTCCGTGATGACTCCATGAGCTGGGAGACATGCAAGGAATTTCTCATGCCTCAGCGGGAAGTGTCGCTCTCTGAAGCCCTCGGCAGACACACTTTCTATGTTTTGTCAGCACAAAGGGCTGAAACCGACGTGGGGAAAACGTGAAACGCTCCTTGGCGGTGATGTAACCACATCAACAAATACGTACGTAGTAAGTAGACCATCTGAGAGCCTTTTGGGGGTCGTCTATTCCGGCTTAGGTCTTGGCTCCATCAAGGCGAGAGGAAGCCGTGGAAGGAAATGAAGCGAGCGAGAATGAAGGAGCGAGAGGCCGAGCTGGCGAGGAGAGTTAGTTTACAGTGCAATCAGCATTAAGGAAATTGGTTTGCGCCCGCGCTGAGGGTCCGGGCCAAGTGATTGATGCTAAGCTAGGCTAGCGGGGAAGGAAGTGTGGGGGGTGGTGGGGGGGGGGGGGGGGGGATTAGCGACAGCCAGAGCTGTCAACTACTTCCTGGTCGAGGCGCGGCGTGAAGTGGCCTCGTGGCAAACTAGCGAGCGTGCACGTTTGAAACCCTGGGAGGTTTTTTCCAGGATTTTCTACAAAAAACTAACTTAGACTTAAAACAAACTGTAATGATCCACAAGGGAAATGGTTCCACACAGTAGCTCAGTTACAAAGGATGGAAAGGATAAGGATGGAAAGGATAATGCACACAAGGCAACCAAAAAAAGGTATAAATTAGACTAAAAATGTACCATAGTAGCAATACAAAATATAACATATGTAATATTTACATATTATATATACAGTATATAATATATACTGATATTATATACTGTATATATCCATCCATCCATCCATTTTCTACCACTTGTCCCTTTTGAGGTCGCGGGGGGTGCTGGAGCCTATCTTAGCTGCATCCGGGCGGAAGGCGGGGTACATCCTGGACAAGTCGCCACCTCATCACAGACTGTTTTTGTATGTATATATATATATATATATATACAAACTGTATATATATATATATATATACATACTGTATGTATATATATATATATATATATATATATATATATAAGAAATGTCCAATAATATCGGACTGCTGATATTATCGTACGATAAATGCTTTAAAATGTAATATCGGAAATTATCGGTATCAAAAAGTAAAATTTATGACTTTTTAAAACTCCGCTGTACGGAGTGGTACACGGACGTAGGGAGAAGTACAGAGCAGTTGCGTCTCCCAGTCATACTTGCCAACCCTCCCGGTTTTCCCGGGAGACTCCCGAATTTCAGTGCCCCTCCCGAAAATCTCCCGGGGCAACCGTTCTCCCGAATTCCTCCCAATTTCCACCCAGACAATAATACTGCCTTTGCGTATTATATGTATGGCTTTTCACACACACACAAGTGAATGCAAGGCATACTTGGTCAACAGCCATACAGGTCACACTGAGGGTGGCCGTATAAACAACTTTAACACTGTTACAAATATGCGCCACACTGTGAACCCACACCAAACAAAAATGACAAACACATTTCGGGAGAACGTCCGCACCGTAACACAACATGAACACAACAGAACAAATACCCAGAAACCCCTTGCAGCACTAACTCTTTCGGGACGCTACAATATACACCGCCCGCTACCCCTACCCCCGCCGCCTCTCCAACCCCGCCCACCTCAACCTCCTCATGCTCTCTCAGGGAGAGCATGTCCCAAATTCCAAGCTGCTGTTTTGACGCATGTTAAAAAAATAATGCACTTTGTGACTTCAATAATAAATATGGCAGTGCCATGTTGGCATTTTTTTTCCATAACTTGAGTTGATTTATTTTGGAAAACCTTGTTACATTGTTTAATGCATCCAGCGGGGCATCACAACAAAATTAGGCATAATAATGTGTTAATTCCACGACTGTATGTATCGGTATCGGTAGATATTGGAATCGGTAATTAAGAGTTGGACAATATTGGTATATCGGATATCGGCAAAAAAGCCATTATCGGACATCTATAGTTTTTAGAACTGACCTATTTATTATGGTTCTTTGAAAAAAGTCTGTTACTGGCAGAAATTAGTAGGATATCACACAAGAATACTGCAGTTATTAGTAAAAAACTGATTTATTTTTGGGGTTCTGATGAAATACTTAGATTGTATCTTGAAATTAATGTAAACAGGTTTATGCGCAGCAAACTTTATTTTTTTAGAGTTTCTTGAGACTCCGAGCACGTGTGCTAAGTTGCTCTGCAAGGATTTGGTAGGAGTCTTGACCAAAAGTAATGTAATTGTAGGGTGACTTAGTGGGGGAAAGGACCACGTGGACGAGACGCCTGTTTTCACGAGAATCCAGTAGCATTCCTTCAAATAAAAGACGCAGTGTAATTAGTGGGAAATATCAAAATGCACAAGAGATGTGTGCGCTTGCAGCTGTTCAATGAAAAGTGAATGAGCTACTGTTCTCACGCCAGCGCCCAAAGCCATCTATCCCAGGGCTCGCACCAGCATCATTTCCACTTGCTAATGACTACACTAAAATCCCCACCACACATAGTCGACATATCTAGATCCTCTATATGACGGGAGCACTCTGCTGTTTTTTAGCATTTTACTGATCCTCTATGTTAGAGAAGCGCTCTGTTTTTTTATGCAAAATCACTCGTCAAGATGCTCCGAATAACAGGAGCCGGTTGCTGCTTTTAAGGATCTTCTACCGCACACTTGAGATCCTCTATGTGGAAAAAGCCCAATGCTGTTTTTAAGGACTTACTGCAAAAACAGTAGTCAAAGATCCTCTATACGACCAAGTGTCCTCTGCTGTTTTTAAGGACCAACTGCAAAAACAGTAGTCAAAAAAAATCTATATGACAGAAGCACTCTGCTGTTTTTAAGGACCTACTGTAAAAAAAAGTACTGAAAGATTGTCTAAATGACCAAGTGTGCTCTGCTGTTTTTAAGGACCTACTGCAAACACAGTAGTCAAAGATCCTCTGTATGACAGAAGCACTCTGCTGTTTTTAGGGACCTACTGTAAAAACAGTAGTCAAAGATCCTCTATATGACCAAATGAACTCTGAGGTTTTTAAGGACCTACTGTTAAAAAAAGTAGTCAAAGATCCTCTATATGACCAAGTACACTGTTCTTTTTTAAGGGCCTACTGCAAAAACAGTAGTCAAAGATCCTCTATATAACCAAATGTGCTCTCCTGTTTTTAAGGACCTACTGCAAAAACAGTAGTCAAAGATCCTCTATATAACCAAATGTGCTCTCCTGTTTTTAAGGACCTACTGCAAAAACAGTAGTCAAAGATCCTCTACATGACAGAAACGCTCTGCTGTTAAGGACCTACTGCAAAAACAGTAGTCTAAAATTGTCTATGTGACCAAGTGTGCTCTGCTGTTTTTAAGGACCTACTGCAAAAACAGAAATCAAAGATCCTCTATACGACCAAGAGTGCTCTACTGTTTTTAAGGACCTACTGCAAAAACAGTAGTCAAAGATCCTCTATATGACCAAATGAACTCTGAGGTTTTTAAGGACCTACTGTTAAAAAAAGTAGTCAAAGATCCTCTATATGACCAAGAGAACTCTGCTGTTTTTAAGGGCCTAATGCAAAAACAGTAGTCAAAGATCCTCTATACGACCAAGTGAACTCTGCTGATTTTAAGGACCTACTGCAAAAAAAGTAGTCAAAGATCCTCTATATGACCAAGTCTGCTCTGCTGTTTTTAAGGGCCTACTGCAATAACAGTAGTCAAAGATCCTCTAAACAACCAAGTGTGCTCTGCTGTTTTTAAGGTCCTACTGTAAAAACAGTAGTCAAAGATCCTCTATATGACCAAGTGCGCTCTGCTGATTTTTAAGGGCCTACTGCAAAAACAGTAGTCAAAGATCCTCTATACAACCAAGTGTGCTCTGCTGTTTTTAAGGTCCTACTGCAAAAACAGTAGTCAAAGATCCTCTATACGACCAAGTGAACTCTGCTGTTTTTAAGGACCTACTGCAAATACAATAGTCAAAGATCCTCTATATAACCAAGTGAACTCTGATGTTTCTAAGGACCTACTTCAAAAACAGTAGTCAAAGATCCTCTGTATGACAGAAGCGTTCTGCTGTTTTTAGGGACCTTCTGCAAAAACAGTAGTCAAAGATCCTCTATACGACCAAGTGTGCTTTGCTGTTTTTAAGGACCCACTGCAAAAACAGTAGTCAAAGATCCTCTATATAACCAAATGTGCTCTCCTGTTTTTAAGGACCTACTGCAAAAACAGTAGTCAAAGATCCTCTATATGACAGAAGCGCTCTGCTGTTAAGGACCTACTGTAAAAACAGTAGTCTAAAAATGTTTATGTGACCAAGTGTGCTCTGCTGTTTTTAAGGACCTACTGGAAAAACAGTAGTCAAAGATCCTCTATACGACCAAGTGTGCTTTGCTGTTTTTAAGGACCTACTGCAAAAACAGTAGTCAAAGATCCTCTATATGACAGAAGCGCTCTGCTGTTTTTAAGGACCTACTGCAAAAACATTAGTCAACGATCCTCTATACGACCAAGTGTGCTATGCTGTTTTTAAGGACCTACTGCAAAAAAAAAAAGAGTCAAATATTGTCTATATGACCAAGTTAGTTCTGGTGTTTTTAGGGACCTACTGCAAGAACAGTAGTCATTGATCCTCTATATAACCAAGTGAACTCTAATGTGTTTAAGTACCTACTGCAGAAACAGTAGTCAAAGATCCTCTATACGACCAAGTGTGCTCTGCTGTTTTCAAGGACCTACTGCAAAAAAAAAAGAGTCAAATAATGTCTATATGACCAAGTTAGTTCTGGTGTTTTTAGGGACCTACTGCAAGAACAGTAGTCATAGATCCTCTATATAACCAAGTGAACTCTAATGTTTTTAAGGACCTACTGCAGAAACAGTAGTCAAAGATCCGCTATATGACCAAGTGAACTCTGCTGTTTTTAAAGATCTACTGCAAAAACAGTAGTCAAAGATCCTCTAAAAGACCAAGTAAACTCTGCTGTTTATAGGGATCTACTGCAGAAACAGTAGTCAAAGATCCTTTATATGACCAAGTGAACTCTGCTGTTTTTAAAGACCTACTGCAAAAACAGTAGTCAAAGATCCTCTATATGACCAAGTGAACTCTGCTGTTTTTAAGGACCTACTGTAAAAACAGTAGTCAAATATTGTCTATATGACCAAGTGTGCTCTGCTGTTTTTAGGAATCTACTGTAGAAACAGTAGTCAAAGATCCTCTATAAAGCAGAAGTGCTCCGCTGTTTTTAAGGACCTACTGTAAAAACAGTTGTCAAAGATTGTCCATATAACCAAATGCGCTCTGCTGATTTTTAAGGACCTACTGCAAAAACAGTAATCAAAGATCCTCTATACAACCAAATGTGTTCTGCTGTTTTTAAGGACCTACTGCAAAAACAGTAAACAAAGATCCTCTATACGACCAAGTGTGCTCTGCTGTTTTTAAGGACCTACTGCAAAAACAGTAGTCAAAGATCCTCTGTACGACCAAGTGTGCTTTGCTGTTTTTAAGGACCCACTACAAAAACAGTAGTCAAAGATCCTCTATATGACAGAAGCGCTCTGCTGTTAAGGACCTACTTTAAAAACAGTTGTCAAAGATTGTCTATGTGACCAAGTGTGCTCTGCTGTTTTGAAGGACCTACTGCAAAAACGTTAGTCAACGATCCTCTATACGACCAAGTGTGCTCTGCTGTTTTTAAGGACCTACTGCAAAAACAGTAGTTAAAGATTCTCTATATGTCCAAGAATGCTCTGCTGTTTTTAAGGACCTACTGCAAACACAGTAAACAAAGATCATCTATTTAACCAGCGAGCTTTGTTGTTTTTGGAGACTCTATTGCAAACCATTACTCAAAGATCATGTATAAGACAGAGCCACTTCAACGTTTCGGGAATTGGTTGCTTTCAAATGAAATCACAAGCAGGTCTTATGTCACTCAGGGGCCAGATTTGGCCCTGAGGCGGTGCCATATGACCTCCGCCTAGCTTCACCTCCTAGTCCAACCCCCCACGATGCTTCGACGCGGTGCAGTCTTCAGGGCAGCGAGTCAGAAGTGGTCCGGCCGAAAGTGGCGCCGCGTCAGAGACGTTGACGAAGGCAGCGTAATTAAGCAAGATGGCAGCGGGGAGGAAGAGAAGCGAGACGTCCTTGATACTCGGGTGTTGGCGTTGACAGCGTTTTGCCCGGCAGCTTGGTCTCCGCCGAAGAACGCCTCACATCTCCTGACGTGAGCGCGAGTCATCGCTGACTCAGCGTCACGAGGAGGAAGAGGAGGACGCACGGATGGCGTGATGAGGGAATGCTCGGTTCGCCTGGGAGGTCAAAAGGAGGGTTTACTTTTTCCATCATTGTGTCATTCCAGTTCCCAGTGCATGTCCAACACTCAATAGAGTAATGATAGAACATATATAAACAAGGCTAGCAGGGGAAATGTACACCAAATAAATTGTAATATTAGTTAGTATGCTAATGTTAGCATGCTAGCTTTTTTTGGTCATATTTTGGGACTTGACACAAGTTTACTGTTAGCATGCTAACGTTAGCATGTTAGCTTTTTTTAGCTATTTTTTGAAGGTATACATTTCTGTTTGTCATATATTTTGGCACCTGACACATTCTAACTGTTCTAACAGTACCTAGTTAGGTTTTTTTAGCCAGTAGTCAAAGATCCTCCAAACGACAGAAGCACTCTGTTGTTTTTAAGGACCTACTGCAAAAACAATAAACAAAGATCATCTATTTGACCAGCAAGCGTTGCTGTTTGGAGACTAATGCAAACCATTACTCAAAGATCATGTATAAGACAGAAAGGACCTACTGCAAAAACAAGAGTCAAAAATCCTCAATCCGACCAAATGCACTCTGATGTTTTTAAGGACCTACTGCAAAAAAAAAAGTAGTCAAAGATCCTCTATATGACCAAGTACACTGTTCTTTTTTAAGGGCATACTGCAAAAGCAATAGTCAAAGATCCTCTATATGACCAAATGCACTCTGCTGTTTTTAAGGACCTACTGCAAAAACAGTCGTCAAAGATCCTCTATATGACAGAAGCACTCTGCTGTTTTTAAGGACGTACTGCAAAAAAAGTAGTCAAAGATCCTCTATATGATCAAGTGCACTGTTCTTTTTTAAGGGCATACTGCAAAAGCAATAGTCAAAGATTGTCTATATGACCAAGTGTGCTCTGCAGTTTTTAAGGACCTACTTCAAAAACAGTCGTCAAAGATCCTCTATATGACAGAAGCTCTCTGCTGTTTTTAAGGACCTACTGTAAAAACAATAGTCAAATATTGTCTATATGACCAAGTATGCTCTGCTGTTTTTAAGGACCTACTGCACAAACAGTAGTCAAAGCTCCTCTATATGACCAAATGCACTTTGTTGTTTTTAAGGATCTTCTGCAAAAACAGTAGTCAAAGATCATTTTTATGACCATGTGTGCTTTGCTGATTTTAAGGACCTGCTGTAAAAACTGTTGTCAAAGATTGTCTATATGACCAAGTGTGCTCTACAGTTTTTAAGGACTTACTGTACAAACAGTAGTCAAAGATCCTCTATACGACCAAATGTACTTTGCTGTTTTTAAGGACCTACTCCACAAACAGTAGTCAAAGATCCTCTATATAACCAAGTGCGCTCTGCTGTTTTAATGACCTACTGCACCAACAGTAGTCAAAGATCCTCTATATGACCAAATGCACTCTGCTGTTTTTAAAGACCTACTGCAAAAACAGTTGTCAAAGATCCTCTACATGACCAAGTGTGCTCTGCTGTTTTTAAGGACCTACTTCAAAAACAGTCATCAAAGATCTTCTATATGACAGAAGCGCTCTGCTGTTTTTAAGGAACTACTGTAAAAACAATAGTCAAAAAATTGTCTATATGACCAAGTGTGCTCTGCTGATTTTTAAATACCTACTGCAAAGACAGTAGTCAAAGATCCTCTATATGACCAAATGCACTCTGCAAAAACAGTAGTCAAAGATCCTCCATATGACCAAGGTCCTTAAAACAGCAGAACACTTTGTCATAAGAGCAGAGTGCATTTGGTCATAGAGAGTCTATATGACCAAATGCACTCTGCTCTTTTTAAGGACCTACTGCAAAAACAGAGGTCAAAGATCCTCCAAATGTCCATGTGTGCTTTGCTGTTTTTAAGGACCTACTGTAAAAACAGTTGTCAAAGATTGTCTATACGACCAAGTGTGC
Source organism: Nerophis lumbriciformis (assembly GCF_033978685.3). Classification (NCBI taxonomy): domain Eukaryota; kingdom Metazoa; phylum Chordata; class Actinopteri; order Syngnathiformes; family Syngnathidae; genus Nerophis; species Nerophis lumbriciformis. Next base: position 12,471,397 of record NC_084579.2, on the reverse strand, counting down.
TCTGCTGTTTTTAAGGACCTACTTCAAAAACAGTCATCAAAGATCCTCTATATGACAGAAGCGCTCTGCTGTTTTTAAGGACCTACTGTAAAAAAAAAGTAGTCAAAGATCCTCTATATATGACCAAGTGCACTCTTCTTTTTAAGGACCTGTTGCAAAAACAATAGTCTAATATCGTCAATATAACCAAATATTCTTTGCTGTTTTTAGGGGCCTACTGCAGAAACAGTAGTCAAAGATCCTCTATATGACCAAATGCACTCTGCTCTTTTTAAGGACCTACTGCAAAAACAGTAGTCAAAGATCCTCTATGTGACCAAGTGCGCTCTGCTGTTTTTAAGGACCTGCTGCACAAACAGTAGTCAAAGATCCTCTATTTAACCAAATGCACTCTGCTTTTTTTAAGGACCTACTGCAAAAACAGTAGTCAAAGATCCTCCATATGACCAAGTGTGCTCTGCTGTTTTTAAGGACCTACTGCACAAACAGTAGTCAAAGATCCTCTATATGACCAAATGCACTCTGCTCTTTTTAAGGACCTACTGCAAAAACAGTAGTCAAAGATCCTCCAAATGTCCATGTGTGCTTTGCTGTTTTTAAGGACCTACTGTAAAAACAGTTGTCAAAGATTGTCTATACGACCAAGTGTGCTCTGCTGTTTTTAAGGACCTACTTCAAAAACAGTCATCAAAGATCCTCTATATGACAGAAGCGCTCTGCTGTTTTTAAGGACCTACTGTAAAAAAAAAAGTAGTCAAAGATCCTCTATATATGACCAAGTGCACTCTTCTTTTTAAGGACCTGTTGCAAAAACAATAGTCTAATATCGTCAATATAACCAAATATTCTTTGCTGTTTTTAGGGGCCTACTGCAGAAACAGTAGTCAAAGATCCTCTATATGACCAAATGCACTCTGCTCTTTTTAAGGACCTACTGCAAAAACAGTAGTCAAAGATCCTCTATATGACCAAATGCACTCTGCTGTTTTTAAGGACCTACTGCAAAAACAGTAGTCAAAGATCCTCTACATGACCAAGTGTGCTCTGCTGTTTTTAAGGACCTACTGCAAAGACAGTAGTCAAAGATCCTCTATATAACCAAATGCACTAAGTTATTTTTAAGGACCTACTGCAAAAACAGTAGTCAAAGATCCTCTACATGACCATGTGTGCTTTGCTGTTTTTATGGACCTACTGTAAAAACAGTTGTCAAAGATTGTCTATATGACCAAGTGTGCTCTGCTGTTTTTAATGACCTACTGCAAAAACAATTGTTAAAGATCCTCTATACGACCAAGTGTGCTCTGCTGTTTTTAGGGGCCGACTGCACAAACAGTAGTCAAATATCCTCTATATGACCAAATGCACTCTGCTGTTTTTAAGGACCTACTGCAAAAACAATAAGCAAAGATCATCTATTTGACCAGCGAGCTTTGCTGTTTCGGCGACTCTAATGCAAACCGTTACTCAAAGATCATATATAAGACAGAACCACTTCAACATTTTCCCTCAAATTTGTCCAAGGTCACGCGTATCATCGCCAAAATTTGGGTCAATTTCAAAACGTTTTCTGGAGAAGTATCAAAAGGAGGAAAGATTTTTTGCATAAACCCGCCATTGCACAAGCAGGCGGGATCCGGTTCGAGCCCCATCTCCTCCCCTCCCGTCCCTCTCTCTCTCTCTCTCCCCTCCCTCCCAGTGGCTCAGTGTGGTGATTTATCTGATGGAAGGAATTCTGCACAGGGCTCGCCATGCTACCCTTACACTGTAACCGTCCAACCCGCCCTCCCCCCGGCCCCCCCGCCAGATGTTCCGCTCTCCAAACACGCTAATGTTCATCCCCCGGAATCCCAGTGCAAACATATCAAGTGGTCGCTACATGTTTACGCTGGCCACCGGCCGACGCGGTGCGGCGACACACGCCCCGGAGGGGACTGTACGGCGATGTCGGACGTACGCCGGGGGGGTGAGACGACGTGGAGGGGAGTGGCGTTGATGGAGGTATTCATCCGTCCGTCTATAAACATCAATTCTACACATTCACACTCGCGGAAAGTATTCCGGAGTCAAACCCCCGGCGCGACTTTAGCAGGAGATAAAGCAGCAGCAGCCGGCCGATGCTGCCCTCCCACTGACCCCCGCCCCGCATGACACCATGAGCCCCAAATGGCAGACATGACCGAGGATCAAGTGCTTCAAAGCCAGATAACCCCGCCCCCCAGCAGGCCCTCCTCCGGTGATAAAGTGTAGAAAACCATGTCGCTACCATGACACCTGGACACCCTCTATGCATGTTTATGCCATCAGTAGCGCCTCTCACTTGTAAACTTGCTACCTAAAACCAATAATTGCTGTTAGAGATGTCTGATAATGGCTTTTTTTGCAGATATTCCGATATTGTCCAACTCTTAATTACCAATTCCGATATCAACCAATATATACAGTCGTGGAATTAACTCATTATTATGCCTAATTTTGTTGTGATGCCCCGCTGGATGCATTAAACAAAATAAATCAACTCAAGTTATGGAAAAATGTATTATTGAAGTCACAAAGTGCATTTTTTTTTTTAACATGCCTCAAAACAGCAGCTTGGAATTTTGGGACATGCTCTCCCTGAGAGAGCATGAGGAGGTTGAGGTGGGCGGGGTTGGGGGGGGCCAGGGGTTTGGGTAGGGGGTAGCGGGGTTTGTATATTGTAGCATCCCGGAAGAGTTAGTGCTGCAAGGGGTTCTGGGTATTTGTTATATGTACTGCTTGAAATTGCATACATTTTAAACTTTAATAGTAGAGATGTCCGATAATGGCTTTTTTGCCGAAATCCAATGTTGTCCAACTCTTAATTACCGATTCCGATATCAACCAATACCGATATATACAGTCGTGGAATTAACACATTATTATGCCTAATTTTGTTGTGATGCCCCGCTGGATGCATTAAACAATGTAACAAGGTTTTCCAAAATAAATCAACTCAAGTTATGGAAAAAAACAAATGCCAACATGACACTGCCATATTTATTATTGAAGTCACTAAGTACATTATTTTTTTTTAACATGCCTCAAAACAGCAGCTTTGAATTTTGGGACATGCTCTCCCTGAGAGAGCATGAGGAGGTTGAGGTGGGCGGGGTTGGGGGGGGCAGGGGTTTGGGTATGGGGTAGCGGGGGGTGTATATTGTAGCGTCCCGGAAGAGTTAGTGCTGCAAGGGGTTCTGGGTATTTGTTATATGTGCTGCTTGAAATTGCATACATTTTCAACTTTAATAGTAGAGATCGCCGATAATGGCTTTTTTTGCCGATATTCCGATATTGTCCAACTCTTAATTACCAATTCCGATATCAACCGATACTGATATATACAGTCGTGGAATTAACACATTATTATGCCTAATTTTTTTGTAATGCCCCGCTGGATGCATTAAACAATGTAACAAGGTTTTCCAAAATAAATCAACTCAAGTTATGGAAAAAAAAAAAAAAAGGCCAACATGGCACTGCCATATTTATTATTGAAGTCACAAAGTGCATTTTTTTTTTTTTTAACATGCCTCAAAACAGCAGCTTGGAATTTTGGGACATGCTCTCCCTGAGAGAGCATGAGGAGGTTGAGGTGGGCGGGGTTGGGGGGGGGCAGGGTTTTGGGTAGGGGGTAGCGGGGTTTGTATATTGTAGCGTCCCGGAAGAGTTAGTGCTGCAAGGGGTTCTGGGTATTTGTTATATATACTGCTTGAAATTGCATACATTTTAAACTTTAATAGTAGAGATGTCCGATAATGGCTTTTTTTGCCGATATTCCGATATTGTCCAACTCTTAATTACCAATTCCGATATCAACCGATATATACAGTCGTGGAATTAACACATTATTATGCCTAATTTAGTTGTGATGCATCAAACAATGTCACGTGGTTTTCCAAAATAAATCAATTCAAGTTATGGAAAAAAACAAAATGCCAACATGACACTGCCATATTTATTATTGAAGTCACAAAGTGCATTATTTTTTTTTAACATGCCTCAAAACAGCAGCTTGGAATTTTGGGACATGCTCTACCTGAGAGAGCATGAGGAGATTGAGGGGGTAGGGGGTAGCGGGTGGTGTATATTGTAGCGTCCCGGAAGAGTTAGTGCTGCAAGGGGTTCTGGGTATTTGTCCTGTTGTGTTTATGTTGTGTTACGGTGCGGATGCCCTCCCGAAATGTGTTTGTCGTTTTTGTTTGGTGTGGGTTCACAGTGTGGCGCATATTTGTAACAGTGTTAAAGTTGTTTATACGGCCACCCTCAGTGTGACCTGTATGGCTGTTGACCAAGTATGGCTTGCATTCACTTGTGTGTGTGAAAAAACGTAGATATTATGTGATTGGGCCGGCACACAAAGGCAGTGCCTTTCAATCAATCAATCAATGTTTATTTATATAGCCCTAAATCACAAGTGTCTCAAAGGGCTGCACAAGCCACAACGACATCCTCGGTACAGAGCCCACATAAGGGCAAGGAAAAACTCACCCCAGTGGGACGTCGATGTAAATGACTATGAGAAACCTTGGAGAGGACCGCATATGTGGGTAACTGTCGGAGGCAGATATTTACATATATCCGAATTTAAGTGTTACTTCTTTTATTTCATAATCATATTACAAAACAGCTAGTGTTTTTCTTCCAATTGTGGTCTTTTGGTTGTCTGCAAAACTGTGTGCTTAACCTTGAGTGAGGAATGTAAGAAAGAGAGATAATGGGCATGTGTTTTGGCTAGAGAGACATGACTGCCTGGGTGGGAGGAAGAGAGACTTAAGAGGGGAGAGGGGTTTTCGGGGGGGGCAGACGATCTTGGCGGCAAAAGGCTTATATTGAAATTACCCACATATTAAACCTTTAAGGTTTATTGGCGCTCTGTACTTCTCCCTGCGTCCGTGTACACAGCGGCGTTTTAAAAAGTCATACATTTTACTTTTTGAAACCGATACCGATCATTTTGAAACCGATATCGATAATTTCCGATATTACATTTTAAAGCATTTATCGGCCGATAATATATAATATATAATTTTTTGCAAAGCAGTAATTAAAATCCGCAAGTAATGTGCCGTTGGTGAGTGTCGGTGGTGTCTAGAGCTCGGCAGAGTAACCGTGTAATACTCTTCCATATCAGTAGGTGTCAGCAGGTAGCTAATTGCTTTGTGGATGTCGGGAACATGGCTTGTCGTGATCACAATATGCAGACGACAGGTAAAAAGGTATCTAATGCTTAAACCAAAAATAAACAAAAGGCGAGTGCCGCTAGGAAAAGGCATTGAAGCTTAGGGATGGCTATGCTAAACGAAACTAAAACTGAACTGGCTGCAAAGTAAACAAAAACAGAATGCTGGACGACAGCAAAGACTTACAGCGGGTGGGAGCAGCAGACGGCGTCCACAAAGTGCATCCGTACATGACATGACAATCAACAACAACATAGGAAACACTACATACAGGAAAACACCAAAAAAAAAACTCCAAATAAGTCACGGCGTGATGTGACAGGTGGTGACAGTACACCTACTTTGAGACAAGAGCTATAGTGATGCATGGTTGGTTATGGTTAGAATTTATATCCAACAATTGCGACAACGACTTTTTACTGCTGAGTTTAATTTTTGTATGTTTTCTGCTAGTGGTGTGCCTCGGGATTTTTCCAATGAAAAAAATGTGCCTTGGCTCAAAAAAGGTTGAAAAACAATCAATCAATCAAAGTTTATATTTATATAGCACTAAATCACGAGTGTCTCAAAGGGCTGCACGAGCCACAACGACATCCTCAGCTCAAATCCCACATCAGGGCAAGAAAAAAAACTCAGTCAAGGTTACTTTTGCACTGAACGTTAA
>NC_084579.2:12453032-12460532 GCF_033978685.3 Nerophis lumbriciformis | reverse complement strand
ACGAGCCCCCACATATGTTATACCATCGGAAAGGTCTCGTTCGCGCCGATGGGCTTTTTTTAAATTGGGAACATGACGACACTATTCAAGAATAAACAAAAAATTGTGCCAACTGAATGGGAACGCACCTTTATAATGGCGAATATTTCCAGCACACCTCCTCTTGTAACTCAGCTATAATTTAACGTAGCTCGGTGATTAACATCTCATTTTGTTCACACACTTGTCTACTTTAACCCTGGCAAAAAAATGTTGACGTCTAATATTTGGTAAAACTCCCATATATAGACATTCGGCACCATCTAATAAGTACGGCGGCTTCCGGGCCAGGGCACAGATAGCAGGCCCATCAAAATTTCCGCTGGAATTTTGGAGTTATTGCTTGTACTTCAAACTTTATTATTCTTGTTTCGCACGTTTCTCTTACCGCCACTACGAGACGAACCGGCCAACAAACCCCCACATATGTTATACCGTCGCAAAGTTCTCCTTCACGCCAATAGGCATATTTTAAATTGGGAACATTTCAAGTTACTATGGCAACGCTATTCACAAAAAAACAAAAACACAGTTTGTCTAATACGAGACGAACCGGCCAACGAACCCCCACATATGTCATACCGTCGGAAAGGCCTCGTTTGCACCGATGGGCGTATTTTAAATTGGGAACATTTCAAGTTACCATGACGATGCTATTTGAAAATAAACAAAAAAGTGGGCCAACTGAATGGGAACGCACCTTTGTCTACTTTAACCCTGGCTAAAAAATGTTGACGTCCAATGTTTGGTTTTGGCTGGATGGCTGTCGGAACGAGGCGAGCGCCATCGTCCCGGCCTTCCTCCATTAAAGCGGGACATCCCCAGTACAAAAATCATGGTTTTTTTTCTATCTGCGTTGGTGTCGAGCAAGTTGTCTAGCAGTTAGCGTGCGTTTTTTTGCTAGTGACTGTTATCATGCTACCGTTACCACACATGCTAGGTGTTATCATTTTTGTGTAAACATGCTACTGTTTTAGGCTAGGTCTGTGGCTCTCTTATGTTACACCTAAAACTCCCAGATTCAGACACTCGGCCCCATCTACCGTATTTTCCGCACTATAAGGCGCACCGGATTATAAGGCGCACCTTCAATGAATGGCCTATTTTAAAACTTTGTTCATATATAAGGCGCACCGCATTATAAGGCGCATAGAATAGACGCTACAGTAGAGGCTGGGGTTACGTTATGCATCCCGTAGTTGCGAGACCTATTGTGGCTCAATATTGGTCCATATATAAGGCGCACCGGATTATAAGGCGCACTTTCAGCTTTTGAGAAAATTGGAGGTTTTTAGGTGCGCCTTATAGTGCGGAAAATACGATAATAAGTACGGCGGCTTCCGGTGACCCCCGGCCGGAGGTCCAGTGCACAGATAGCAGGCCCATCAAAATGTCCGCTGGAATTTTCTAGTTATTGGTCATACTTTAAACTTCATTATTCTTCTTCCGCACGTTTCTCTTACCGCCACTACGAGACGAACCGGCCAACGAACCCCCACATATGTTATACCGTCGGAAAGTACTCATTCGCGCCGATAGGCGTATTTTAAATTGGGAACATTTTAAGTTACTACAAAGACAAGCACCTGGGGATAGGTTGATTGGCAACACTAAATTGGCCCTAGTGTGTGAATGTGAGTGTGAATGTTGTCTGTCTATTTGTGTTGGCCCTGCGATGAAGTGGCGACTTGTCCAGGGTGTACCCCACCTTCCGCCCGATTGTAGCTGAGATAGGCTCCAGCGCCCCCCGCGACCCCAAAGGGAATAAGCGGTAGGAAATGGATGGATGGATGGATGCTAACGCTATTCACAAAAAAACAAAAACACTGTTTGTCTAATACGAGACGAACCGGCCAACGAGCCCCCACATATGTTATACCGTCGGAAAGGTCTTGTTTGCGCCGATGACCGTATTTTAAATTGGGAACATTTCAAGTTACCATGACGACATTATTCAAGATTAAACAAAAAAGTGGGCCAATGAATGGGAATGCACCTTTGTCTACTTTAACCCTGGCTAAAAAATGTTGACGTCCAATGTTTGGTTTTGGCTGGATGGTCGTCGGAACGGCAGTAAGTCGGACACGTTTCCAGTGAGGGTTGGACTCCGCCAAGGTTGCCCTTTGTCACCGATTCTGTTCAGAGCTTTTATGGACAGAATTTCTAGGCGCAGTCAAGGCGTTGAGGGGATCTGGTTTGGTGGCTGCAGGATTAGGTTTCTGCTTTTTGCAGATGATGTGGTCCTGATGGCTTCATCTGGCCAGGATCTTCAGCTCTCACTGGATCGGTTCGCAGCCGAGTGTGAAGCGACTGGGATGAGAATCAGCACCTCCAAGTCCGAGTCCATGGTTCTCGCCCGGAAAAGGGTGGAGTGCCATCTCCGAGTTGGGGAGGAGATCTTGCCCCAAGTGGAGGAGTTCAAGTACCTCGGAGTCTTGTTCACGAGTGAGGGAAGAGTGGATCGTGAGATTGACAGGTGGATCGGTGCGGCGTCTTCAGTAATGCGGACGCTGTATCGATCCGTTGTGGTGAAGAAGGAGCTGAGCCGGAAGGCAAAGCTCTCAATTTACCGGTCGATCTACGTTCCCATCCTCACCTATGGTCATGAGCTTTGGGTTATGACCGAAAGGACAAGATCAAGGGTACAAGCGGCCGAAATGAGTTTCCTCCGCCGGGTGGCGGGGCTCTCCCTTAGAGATAGGGTGAGAAGCTCTGCCATCCGGGGGTAGCTCAAAGTAAAGCCGCTGCTCCTCCACATCGAGAGGAGCCAGATGAGGTGGTTCGGGCATCTGGTCAGGATGCCACCCGAACGCCTCCCTAGGGAGGTGTTTAGGGCACGTCCGACCGGCAGGAGGCCGCGGGGAAGACTCAGGACACGTTGGGAAGACTATGTCTCCCGGCTGGCCTGGGAACGTCTCGGGGTCCCACAGGAAGAGCTGGACGAAGTGGCTGGGGAGAGGGAAGTCTGGGCTTCCCTGCTTAGGCTGCTGCCCCCGCGACCCGACCTCGGATAAGCGGAAGAAGATGGATGGATGGATGGGATGGTCGTCGGAACGAGGCAAGTGCCATCGTCCTGGCTTCCCTCCATTAAAGGGGAACATTATCACAATTTCAGAAGGGTTAAAACCATTAAAAATCAGTTCCCAATGGCTTATTTTATTTTTCGAAGTTTTTTTCAAAATTTTACCCATCACGTAATATCCCTAAAAAAATCTGCAAAGTGCCTGATTTTAACCATCGTTATATACACCCGTCCATTTTCCTGTGACGTCACATAGTGATGCCGATACAAACAAACATGGCAGATGGAACAGGCAAGTTTATAGCGACATTAGCTCGGATTCAGACTCGGATTTCAGCGGCTTAAGCGATTCAACAAATTACGCATGTATTGAAACGGATGGTTGTAGTGTGGAGGCAGGTAGCGAAAACGAAATTGAAGAAGAAACTGAAGCTATTGAGCCATATCGGTTTGAACCGTATGAAAGCGAAACCGACGAAAACGAGACGACAGCCAGCGACACGGGAGAAAGCGAGGACGAATTCGGCGATCGCCTTCTAACCAACGATTGGTATGTGTTTGTTTGGCATTAAAGGAAACTAACAACTATGAACTAGGTTTACAGCATATGAAATACATTTGGCAACAACATGCACTTTGAGAGTGCAGACAGCCCAGTTTTCATCAATTAATATATTCTGTAGACATACCCTCATCCGCTCTCTTTTCCTGGGGGTCTGGCGGCAGATTTCTTAGACTTTATCGTTGGAAATGCATCTGCTTTGAGTGTCGCAGGATATCCACACATTCTTGCCATCTCTGTCGTAGCATAGCTTTCGTCGGTAAAGTGTGCGGAACAAACGTCCAATTTCTTGCCACTTTCGCATCTTTGGGCCACTGGTGCAACTTGAATCTGTCCCTGTTCGTGTTGTTACACCCTCCGACAACACACCGACGAGGCATGATGTCTCCAAGGTACGGAAAACAGTCGAAAAAACGGAAAATAACAGAGCTGATTTGACTCCGTGTTTGAGACGTTGTGACGTCATCGCTCCGAGGGCGAATAATAGAAAGGCGTTTAATTCGCCAAAATTCACCCATTTAGAGTTCGGAAATCGGTTAAAAAAATATATGGTCTTTTTTCTGCAACATCAAGGTATATATTGACGCATACATAGGTCTGGTGATAATGTTCCCCTTTAAAGCTAGTTATTATTATAACATATTTTCAGAGAGGTCGTACTGAAAACTGGTCTATTATGAACGTGTAAAAAAAACAACATACACACAAAAAAACGTGAAGATGCCAGCGTGCTTTATGCACAGCACATAATTCTACTTTATCTGTCGTTTCATGTTCAAGTAACGTTAGATACCTTTCATCTCGTGGCCCCGACTTCCTGGTTTTATGATGAGCTCATAAGTGGAGAAACAGAAGTCGAAAGCAGCTACTTTTCTTGGTAATAAAGCAAAGGGAGAAGACCTGTCAGCTGGCAATTCCAATGCATACTAGATGGCTTTTAAAGTGGGTGCTGCTGACGTCCCGCTCTGATGTTAAGGCTCCCCTTGACGGGTGGTAAAAGCCCAGGAAAAAATCTCTTTTCGGGACAGCCAAGGAACAAGTTGTCGCTTTATTTTGAAAAGTAAGAAGCTGGCGCATTATCCTCCCGCGCTGATGTCACATTGATTATGCTGATCATAAACTGCGTTTGTTTACCGCTCGCTGTCAGTCACCCGTCCGGGGAGATGCGCGCGAGTCACACTAAAAGCCATCTTTTCCGTGTTTTCCCCGCGTTTTCAGGTCACGCCGCGGCTAAAGGCGCTCCCAGCGGAGGCCCCCGTTGTTCCTCGGGCGCTCCGGCGTATTAATTGCTTTTTAATGTTCGCCCTCCTCTCATGGAAGTTGTCGCATACTAACAAATCAACAACAATAAGGTTCTGTGTGGTCGCGGGCCACAGCCGCGGCTAAAAGGGTACGCTTACTGAATAATCCATGCCGGCTGCGGCGGAATGGAGGCTGCGAACAGAGGGGTGGGAACAAGAGGCCATTTGGCGTTCTTTCCCCCTCCCCACGTCCCAAGTGTCCCCCTGCGCCCATCTGTGCGCGTGTCGCCAAGATGGGACGGCGGTGCGAGCGATGATGGCACCGTGTAACGCTGATCCGGCTAATCCGGCTAACCCGGTGAAGCAATGTGACGTGCCCTCCCCGCCCGGTTCCCTTCTCAGGACCGCAACTTCTGCAGAATTTCTGTTCGGCATTCATTATTCATCTGTACAGTTATCAGAGGGAAAAAAAGCTCATTGTTCCACATTGCCTTTAAAACGGAATATATGACGTCATCGCCGGCCTACTGTCACAACAATGTTGCACGTTTTTTTTAGCAGAAAGCTATTTTTTTATAATTTTTTTGCTTTACCATTACTTTGTAAAGTTTTGGTGTTGTGGAGAGCATACTTGCCAACCCTCCCGAATTTTCCGGAATTTCAGTGTCTCTCCCGAAAATTCAGCACGTGTTACAACAAAAAAAGTACAGTTACTTTCCTGGCCCACCTGCAGTCCAGACCTGTCTCCCATTGAAAATGTGTGGCGCATTATGAAGCGTAAAATACGACAGCGGAGACCCCGGACTGTTGAACGACTGAAGCTCTACATAAAACAAGAATGGGAAAGAATTCCACTTTCAAAGCTTCAACAATTAGTTTCCTCAGTTCCCAATCGTTTATTGAGTGTTGTTAAAAGAAAAGGGGATGTAACACAGTGGTGAACATGCCCTTTCCCAACTACTTTGGCGCGGGTTGCAGCCATGAAATTCTAAGTTAATTATTATTTGCAAAAAAAAAAAAAAAGTTTATGAGTTTGAACATCAAATATCTTGTCTTTGTAGTGCATTCAATTGAATATGGGTTGAAAAGGATTTGCAAATCATCCATCCATCCATCCATCTTCTTCCGCTTATCCGAGGTTGGGTCGCGGGGGCAGCAGCCTAAGCAGGGAAGCACAGACTTCCCTCTCCCCAGCCACTTCGTCCAGCTCCTCCCGGGGGATCCCGAGGCGTTCCCAGGCCAGCCGGTAGACATAGTCTTCCCAACGTGTCCTAGGTCTTCCCCGTGGCCTCCTACCGGTCGGACGTGCCCTAAACACGTCCCGAGGGAGGCGATCGGGTGGCATCCTGACCAGATGCCCGAACCACCTCATCTGGCTCCTCTCGATGTGGAGGAGCAGCGGCTTTACTTTGAGCTCCCCCCGGATGACAGAGCTTCTCACCCTATCTCTAAGGGAGAGCCCTGCCACCCGGCGGAGGAAACTCATTTCGGCCGCTTGTACCCGTGATCTTGTCCTTTCGGTCATGACCCAAAGCTCATGACCATAGGTGAGGATGGGAACGTAGATCGACCGGTAAATTGAGAGCTTTGCCTTCCGGCTCAGCTCCTTCTTCACCACAACGGATCGATACAGCGTCCGCATTACTGAAGATGCCGCACCGATCCGCCTGTCGATCTCGCGATCCACTCTTCCCTCACTCGTGAACAAGACTCCGAGGTACTTGAACTCCTCCACTTGGGACAGGGTCTCCTCCCCAACCCGAAGATGGCATTCCACCCTTTTCCGGGCGAGAACTATGGACTCGGACTTCGAGGTGCTGATTCTCATCCCAGTCGCTTCACACTCGGCTGCGAACCGATCCAGCGAGAGCTGAAGATCCTGACCAGATGAAGCCATCAGGACCACATCATCTGCAAAAAGCAGAGACCTAATCCTGCAGCCACCAAACCGGATCCCCTCAACGCCTTGACTGCGCCTAGAAATTCTGTCCATAAAAGTTATGAACAGAATCGGTGACAAAGGGCAGCCTTGGCGGAGTCCAACCCTCACTGGAAACGTGTCCGACTTACTGCCGGCAATGCGGACCAAGCTCTGACACTGATCATACAGGGAGCGGACAGCCAAAATCAGACAGTCCGATACCCCATACTCTCTGAGCACTCCCCGCAGGACTTCCCGAGGGACACGGTCGAATGCCTTCTCCAAGTCCACAAAGCACATGTATACTGGTTGGGCAAACTCCCATGCACCCTCAAGGACCCTGCCGAGAGTATAGAGCTGGTCCACAGTTCCACGACCAGGACGAAAACCGCACTGTTCCTCCTGAATCCGAGGTTCGACTATCCGGCGTAGCCTCCTCTCCAGTACACCTGAATAGACTTTACCGGGAAGGCTGAGGAGTGTGATCCCACGATAGTTAGAACACACCCTCCGGTTCCCCTTCTTACAACAGTGTGGCTTCGTAAAAAAAAGTACGGTTACTTTCCTGGTCCACCTGCAGTCCAGACTTGTCTCCCATCGAAAATGTGTGGCGCATTATGAAGCGTAAAATACGACAGCGGAGACCCCGGACTGTTGAACGACTGAAGCTCTACATAAAACAAGAATGGGAAAGAATTCCACTTTCAAAGCTTCA